>NC_140580.1:467511397-467800674 GCF_964204655.1 Triturus cristatus | reverse complement strand
CTCTGCAACTGCCCAGCATCAACTGAACCTGCCTGAGCCCCGTTGCTAGCATCTGCTGGAGTGAGTACTGATCACCAAGAGATGTCTCAGCAGGTTCTGAACCCTTGGCTGGCATTAGAATGAAACTCCAGGTGAAAATCCAGAAGCCTGGGGCTCTCCACAACTGCCCTGCTCAAGTTAGCAACGATTGGTGCATCTCATGCCAACGCGAAGCTCCAGCTACGACCTGCTCCTAGCACCGGCAACGATCTCCTAGTGACTCTGCCAACACAAAGCTCCGCGGCTACTCGTGTGGACTTGGTTTCTGAATGGGATGAACCTGGTCCCTGTATCCAAACCATGCTCCATTGCAGTTGGCCTGAACTTGTAACTTTGTCTGGTTCAGCACGCCTAGATAACAGAGTTGCTTATTGTGCTTCTGGGTGTTTTTGTGACCTGAAACTTTTACAACTCATTACTCTGTATCTACTTATCAGGTTTGTGTTGTCTTGGTGTCATTAAATTCAGTAGAATATTCTTTATTTTTCTAAATTGGGTTGGGGTTTTTCTTTTGTTGTATTGTCACTTTATTGCTGTTTGAGTGCTGCATAAATATGTTAAACACTGTTTGTTAAGCCTGTTTTTTGTGACAAGTTACCAGAGGATTAAGCACAGGTTTATTCAGTGACTTTAGTGGTTCACCCTGACAAGGATTGTGTTTATAATTTGAGAGAGCCCCACACCTCTCTCAACTAATAATCTGATTTCTTAGAAATAGTACTTGCACACCATCAGATTTTTCACAATTAATCGCCTAGCACAGTGGTTCTAAACCTGTGGTCCGGGGGCCCCTGGGGGTCCACAAGGCATCTTCAGGTGATCGAGGGATGCTTTACTTTACACCCTTCTTCAGAACGAGGAAATAGCAAGATTAACAACCCTCTCCTCTTTCTGAGTCCGGTACCCATGGAGAGTATAATTCACACCACATGCAGCAGAATGGGAAGATACTCTTCAGAAATTTACTCTGATGCGGTGGAAATATTTTGGGGGGGGCAAAATGAAAGGACAATACATAGCCATGCTGAACAGTTTATAACACCCATCAGTCGAACATAACAGACAGCTACTCTGGAAGGAAATGATTAATCCTGCCCTGCTGTGAATGGGCATGTGCCAATAAGAGCAAACTACTAAAGTGGTTTGGTGACTTTTGAAGCACAGGAAGAAGAATGTGAGGTCTGATGCCACTACTGGTCTGCACGTTCCCTGCCAGAGTCATATTAACAGCATCAAAAGGACTAAGGTGACTGCTTTACTGGTTGGGAAGGTTATCATTGTATATACACTAATCCTCTGAAATAGCCCTTAATATTTTGAAGTAGTGTGAGAACTGCTTGGCAAGGGACAATAGACTAAAGAGTCACACAGTGGCTCTACTTTCTTATAAGTACTCTAGCACAGAATCAGAGTCTGCCTTCTCACTGAAAAAGCAGGACTCATTGAGTGGCATATCCATGACGGAGAAATGTTCATCGGTCGAAGATCCGGTGAAGCACATCCATGAATGTCAAAGAAGTACAATACCGGGGCCAACTGCACACTCCACAGGCAATCAGTCTTATCTAAACCAGAGTGGTTCGTCTCAGCCAAGGAGGTCCTTAGGTCTTCCAGGACTGCCAGAAAGATCTCGCTGGCCATATCCCACAGGCCAGGAGTATAACAACCTAGTGAGCAAACAGCCTTAACTAACAATAATGACAGACTGGCGGAGAAAAACATATATTTGACAAAAGCCTCAATCCTCTTGGATTAACTCTCATGAGGCGTTATGGGAAATGCTTTGGGATTCACTTTTCTGGTTGAGGCTTAAACCACAAGGCTCTCTGGAGTATGAAGTTTTGTAAGAAATTCAGAATTGCCAGCAGCCTCCCTGTGATGCCTGGCCACCTGCCTATTTACTGGTGGACAAGATCAGGGCTTTGGTTAAGTGGCCATCAAGTTATCACTGAGGGTCTTATTAAAAGGGAGTAGGGCTCAGAAGTAGCTAAGCCAGGCTGCAAAATATCTGTGAAGATGTTTGTTTTGGTCTCAACTGAGGACAGCTGCAAATCCAGAGTCTCAGCTGCCCTCTGTACCACCACTGCACAAGAAGTGCTTTCTTCCACTGGATGCCCAAGTGGTGAGGTAGGTACTGCCTTGGGGTCAGCTGAAGACTCTGCTTCTCAACAGAAGATAATGAAGGTGAAAGATTCACTTCATAGTGATCTTGCATTTTCTTTTTGGATTTGGAGTGACAGGTTGACAGGTCTAGTCCCACTTTACTTTTACATGTTTTCACTTGGATTTTGATTTTGATGTGCTGGAGTACTTAGAGTGCTACAATGACTTAGATACAAGAGACCACATTTGTCACACAGCGAGTCATGGCCTGAGCCCAGACATTAGAGACACACCTCATAAGGGTCCATGGCCAGCATTAGTTTTCTGTGGTTACAGCATTGTTTGAAGCCTATAGTTTTCATTGAGAATATAATTCCATAGCACACTAGAAATCATTTTTTGAAGAAGTTGTTGGAAGATTGATGAAATTGAAAGCAAAGCTCCGGATCTATATCAGAAAGCACAGAAAGAAAGGAACTGATGTCAGGGTGCAGAGGTGGCCCGTACATGCGGCTCCACTCTAACACTTCCAGGTTGGAACAGAGCTCCACGGCGCCACCAAGCAACATATGTGAGCACTGCTGATGTAAAGTTTCCAGATCCAGTCTGGTGCCTGAGAAGTATTCTTAGATGAGGAATCTGCAGTTAGTAGTATCTAACAGAAAATCAGAAATGTATTTCTGGCCTGTTATTAAAATTATTTTTAAAAGATGTAAAGCAATGATTTAAGCAAACTGCTGAACTACAAATCACTATCACATGTGGAATACACATGATTAAATTGATATTACAATATCTAGAAGAATCTGCAATATATTTCCAGAATTTGTTCTCACATAAAAAATTAATCATTGCTTCTTGAATGGAATCATAGTGAAAATTCAATAAAAAAAAAAAAAACTGAAGGACAATGCCTAAACCTCTACTGTAATAAATCAGCATATGCACAAAGATTTCCTATATAACGCATTTAATTTGCAGTGTTTGTAATTGTCAGGGTTGTTAAGGAATAATGACGCTTGCCATGTATTTCATTTTCTTAACTTACAAATCTCAGACTTTGGTACTTTCCAGCGTCCATCATCATATAGGAGACAAAAACGACAAGCTGTTCGGCATACATCCCAAACTTCTTGCTTTCGTGCAACCTTTGCCAGATCTGCCCATAACCTTACTCTGCCAAGAAAAAACCCAAACAATATTGTTTAGCTGCACATTGTATTTACAACAGACTAAAGCAATAAACATCTGCTAGATATAACTTGAACCTATACTTATTAATATATAAAGAAAAATGTACTGAATGTTAAATCCATGCACTCACAGACCCATCGATGTATACTGTGATGCCAGTTCTCAACGTTCGGGTTTCCAACTGTTTATTGAGCAGTATGCATGCTGCTTTCTGTCATTTGAAGATCCATTTACATTCCAATCTTTTTTCTATATGCAATTTTTATATGTACAATCTTTACTTTTCATTTATGTATGACTTTCCTTTTCTTCAATCCCAAATATAATCTGGGATTTATTTACCTTATTTTAATTTGGCTTTGCCAATTTTAATCTTCATAATTGTTTGTGGTGTTTCCTGGCCCTTCCGTTTATTCTAAGTCTGTTTTCTAGACCTACCTCTCCCATTGGTAATTACATGGGGCATGATGTATATATAGTGATTTTTTTCTACATAAGGATGTCATTCAGTTCCTTTCTGACACCCCTCAGACCCTCATGTCGAAGGTTTCTTGCACGCTCCAGCATCCAATTTTCGACTCTATTGACACAAGGTTTTAGTGTTTCAATTTAGGATTTTTGCTGTATCAACTAATTTAATCCTTCCCAATTGGATTAAATATTTTTGCAGAACCTCCTTCAACCTGTTTAATCCATAATCTGGGCAGGTGCACATTAATATGCTAACATTTCCTTGGTTACTTACTCCCACCGGTTAGCATTACATCCTTCCGTACACGTAACATGATGCTTCCATGTACACCCAATCGAGTGCGAAGTTTGTGCATGTGCACAGAACTGTAAAAATTCCTTACCTAGCCCACCTTCTTGGCACCTCTGACATCGCCAGGATCTACACTGGCTTCCCGATCAGTGCCATGGTATACCAAACGTCATTTGCTGACACCCCCCCGCGCTTGCGCGACGGGACACGGGTTCACATATTAAAAAGGTGAGTGTCACCGTCCTTGATGAGGTCCCGGGCCCTTAATTATTTTCTTGCCAATAACTGTACTTTGCAGCCCTTGCCCATAACTCTACTTTGCAGCGGCTGCTACCACAATGTTGTTTTCCCTCATTAGGCCGGCTGGCCACGGGCTCTCACAATTCAAGGTTGGTAATACTACCATTGATACCTCCATAATTTTGGGGTCCCGGGCATCTTCATTTATTCACCTTGGTTTCTCTATTCCGTAGAAACCACACAATTAAGCCCTCAAGCTATTGGGCAGTGTTGCAGCTTTTACACATAACTGTTCCATGTTTAGGGCCCTATTTGTTACGCCTGCTGGTCACGAGCTAGTATCTCCCAAGGTCAGTCTCCTCCTTTGAATTGCAATTCTTTTAGAGTTCCCGGTGTCTTTTTGCATTGTTTCTTTAATTAATTTGGTCAAGTACCCTCTCTACTTTTCAGCCACTGGTGCTGGCACAGATTCATCTTCCTGTGATTCTTACACGTTTTCAAATTGCTTGATACTGGATGCACAAGCCCCGTCTTGATGATAACCTCACATTGCAGGAGGTTGAAACGCCGTTGACAATAGACCTATATAGATTCTTCTTATATTGTATAAAATAACCTTAAGGAGTCATATGTCTTTATGTGTGAAGTCCTTCATCACCTATCACTGTGCATTTAGGTGTGAGCACTGGATCTTCATTATAACACAAAAAATAAAGCATTAGATTAATCAAATTATGCAATGAATAAAGTAACTGCTATACAGTATTGATTACCTTCCAGTTTGCTCCTTGCAGTGGTAAATTGATAATCTTTGTCTTCAATTACTGTTCTATTGGGATTGATTCCCAAGTAAACCATTGTTTTTCTTAGTACATTGCATTACCACAGGCACTCGAAAGTTTGGAGGTTACCCTTGAGGGCATGTGTATAGCAACCTAATAAACATAAAGCAGTTACAAATCGCAATGCCAAACTGGCATTGTGAGAACATGCATTTGCAAATGCCTCCCTATCCGGAGGAGTGGTGGGGAATTAATTGCGGTTGACCTTACTCTTCAAAGTTTGAACTAGAGGGCTCTCTGAAGAAGGATGTTAAGAAAATAAAATCAGACACCAGCAGCCAGTCTGTGGCTCCCTACCATGTACCTATTCATCAGTGGGCAGGAGCAAGTCTTTGACCAAATGCCCATCAAGTTATCAGTAAGGGCCTCATTAAGGCGATAAGGTGTCAGACATGGCTGGGCCAGGCTGCAACATTTCTGTAACCACGTTAATTTTGGTCTTGACTGAAGACAGCTGCAAATCTAGGACTACAGCTACCTGTCGGTCTATCACAGCAAATGATGCATTCTCTTCCATTGTTAGTTCAAGTGGAGAGTCAAACCCTGTTTCAAGGGAGGAATCAAGCCCTCTGTCCTCATGTACGCCCATGTAGAAGCTGTCATCTGTGCGTTGAGGGGGAGAAAACCATCCCTCTTTCCGTCCGCACCATCATCATCATCATCCTCCATCTTGGGGTGTAGCTTGTTCTGACTCCGGAGCCAAAAACATAATGGTGCCTGTGCTGGAGCATTTTCCCCAATAGAAAAATTGCTTTCGAGTCAGGCTGTATGATGACCAGTTACACTTTTGTATTCTTGTGGCGCGAAATCGGTCGAGATCCGGCTGAAGCCAGTTCAGTTAAGACACTGGCATCAGCACTGGATCCTCTTTCCGCACTGGTTGTATCAGGAAGGAACTGGTACAGGTCTTGGAGCCAGAGTGGAAAAGTTCCCAAGGGGTAAGACATTGAGGAAGGATACACCGGCAGGACACTGAATGGAGGCCCCTGTGGTTCTTAGGGGTTTGAAGTCATGCCAGAGGGAGTCAGACGTGCAGCAAAAATCTGCAGCATAGTCTCCTTGAATGCTTCAATCTTCTGCGGTGCCACTGATGGCCCAGGAAACTCTGGCTGCAACAGAGTAAGTTAGGGAATCAGCTCCATGGGCGGGGACATGGGCGGGGAAATGGATGGAGACTGACTGAGATCCTGAAGCCCTGTATGCCTTCTCTTTCGATACATAGCGACGGAAAGAAGTTGAGTCCTCTACACTTTTTTGTGTTTGCATTAGGACATACCAGAGGACTTTGACCGCAAAGTTGACCACTTGCAGGAACGGCCTCGGGAGCCAAATGAAGCGGGATTTATGAGACCTCCACAGACTTCTTATGTTCCGCAATGTACAGCTCAACTTCTCAGTTCCCAGATTTTGTGCATGAGACTGGACTTATTGCACAACTTCAAATCGTGTCCTGGAGCCCAAACACCTGAGACAAACCTCATGCAAGTGACCGACATCTGCTTTTGACAATTACGGCATCATCTGAAACCTGTTGTTTAAGGATGGGACACTCATTTGGAAGGAGTCAAAAGGCCAATTACATTGGGAGCGGAGCTGTGAATCTGCATCGGCAAGCACGGAAAGAAAGGGACTGGCATCAGAGAGTAGGGCCGATGCTTAAATGTTGCTGCGCTTTGTTACTTCTGGGGCAGTACGAAGCCAAAGCGGAGCTCAACAGTCCCACCAAGCAGCACGCAGGCATGTTGCTAGGGAAACGTTTCCTGATCTAGTCTGGCACCTGGGGAAAATTCTGAGGTGAGGAATCTGCAGTTAGACGTATCCAGCATTAATTAAGCTATCACTAAACTGAATTCAGCAATTACATCATTGTAAAATTGTTCACGTTTAAGAAGTATAGATTCCTCTTCAGTGACAACGAGCATTGCTTTAAATGGTCAACACATGTACAAAGTTGACTCACCTTTCTTCAGCATTTTTCTCTCCCATGCTTGCCAAATGCTCACCGGCCTTTTGCACACTATTGGCGTGATGCTGTGCTTTCATAAACAGGAAACTGATTTGACCCTTGGAATTTTTACCTGTGGAAACTTTATGGGAAAGAAAGGTGTTTTAAAATATATACGAGATGTTCATTTCAATCACTGCATCAGTGTCCTTTAGGAAGGTTTATCAGAAGAGATTTACAGTAAGCAGAAATTACATGTTGAAATTGAATAATCAAGTTGTATAGAACTCGCCATGGAACATAGCTGCTTCTCAATGCTCACAGTTAAGAGCCAAGTATACCAAATGATCTACCTTATTCCCAATATTCAGCAAAAACATGGACTAGAACTGGGACATTCTCAAACATATTTCACTAACAGAAAGCACATCTAGAAAAATATTACAATGGAGTCACAACATATGGGGATACTTGTAGCTTGATAGTGGGTTCTAGGGTCATAAGGAGAACCTATGTCTTTTTTCTGAGTCCTTATTTTTTGGTGCACAATTTTACTTTTGTCTTGGGTGCTCATTAGTCAAATGTAGGCCCATTGTGGACAACTGTTTATGTTATACCAATCTTTTTGACATAATTACTATATTGGTAACACTTACGAAATAGCATTCAGCAGCATGGAATGAAAAAAGAAACAGATAAAAGGTCAAGCGTTGAGAACTGGGGTGAAATGGCAGAACAATCATCGTATTACAATTTTAGGAGCAAAGTTTGAAAATGTGCATTTTATGATTTGGATTAATATGCTTTATTTACAGTTACTTTAGGAGGAAATGCTAAGTCCCAAGCCCTTCCCATAAATCAATGATGGATAGCTAAGAAAAGGATTTTATGGATTAGGATCTAGAAAATATGGACTGGCATTGGACGCCTACACTAAGCACACCCCAGTAAAACAAACAGGGGCAGATTTACAAGAATCTAATGCAGCGCGGTGTTGCAAGTCATTTTGCTGCGCTGCGTTAGTTTCGAAGCACAGGGATGTAACATATTTACAACAATATGTTGCATCTCTGTGCTTCCCCCTGCGCTGGTGCACAAACTGCTGCCATGCGCCGGTGCAGGTACCCTTGCACTATGGTGAAAGGATGCCTGCGCCGTGGGGAGATTGGTTTTGAGCAGGAAGGGCCACCTTCCTGCACAAAAACAATCATTTGAGGTGATTTCCTCTTCCAATGTGTGCTATAAAGTGCAGTACGCATTGAAAGAGGGAAAAAACGAGGAGAAATTAAAACATTTCTCCTCGTTGCCCCACGCTACGCCACCCCTAGGGTGGTGTGGCATTCTGACGCATTTCCAGATTTCCAATTGCTCGTAAATCTGGAAATGCATCAGTGGACATGGGTGTTGCGTGGGAACACCCACAGCAACCCACATTTCACGCCCCTAACACTCAAAGAGTTGCATGAATAGGGGCGATATTTACAAGCACAGGTAAAGTCATGCAGGGTGGCTTTACCTGTGCTTGTAAATATTACTCAGCAGGTTGCGCCGCCGCTGCGTCACACAACGTGATGCACCGGCGGCACAAGGGGTTTGTAAATCTGCCGCTCAATTCTACCACATTTACAGAAAAATTATACACTCACATTTACAATGGGAAGTAAAGAGCAGGGTGACTGCAGTAATCAAGTAGCTCTATATAGAGTGTATAGGAAAACAGACATTCTCAAAAGCATTTAACAAACATTAGGTCTCAACATAGGTCGAAATATTATTGCAAAGGTCAATTAGCAGAGGAAGGGTTTGGTAGAGTTCTCGACCAAAAAACATTTACGATATTGAATTGATAATTCTTTCTTTTCCAGAACATTGGTCAGGTGACAGCGGTAGAAGCTTACACTTATTTAAATACAGCTTAAGCAAAGGTCGAGGAGCTTTTTTACTACTCATTCTACACCTAGCTATTTTGAGTACCATAAGTCTCAGATGAGCAGGTAAGCATAGCAGGCCATGAATGATGTAGTCAGGGAGCCTTTACAGTAGGGCTATGTTTACTGTCCAGTCACTGTGAGCATTCGTCATTCGTCCCCCATCATTTATTACTGTGGTTAAATAGCTCAACATGACTATCCTCATTAGGGCACGAGTCTGCGTCCTAGAAGGCTGATGCAACTATATATTAAAATAAAGGCTAATATATCCAAATGTACTACTATGTCCTGGATTGACAGCAACTGGTAGAACCTAAACTAGTACAAGACGGATGTATTAATTCTGGACGGAAGTGATATCAAGTGCAGCCCCCCAGTTTTTGGACCTTTGAAATTACCTACTGCCCTCTGTCCATGAAAGTCTTTAGAAACTTGGGTGGTGACCTGTCCAAGGACCCTCAGATGTTTATGGTTGCATCCTCTTATTTATTTCCATTGAAATTACAACATAGAATGCCTTCTTGTCTCACCACCTCTGAACAGCTATCTCTGGTCACAGAAAACAATTGTAAACCATGAGGTGTGCTGTTCCTAACAGAAGAAAAGAAGGTGAGACCGGAACAAGAGAGGGAATAGCTCCTATGAGGAGCAAGGGCCCTCACACACCCCAGTTCATCTCGGGGTTCGTATGCTAGACCTTTATTGCCCCTGTTCCCCACTTCGTTAATGCCAGAAAACAATTGACATCCATTTTCTCTGCCCCAGTTGGCACTCGGTGGTCTGCAGAGTCATCTTGTAGACTTTGAGACTTACCCATCCTATGGGCTATGAGCAATTCCAAGTTCCTTAAAGACAAGATACAAATATAATTTTGTCTGAGATTTAAATGCTTTGCTCATCAGGGTCTATTTAGCCTTTATCATTTCAGGCATTAATGCAAGAGCAGCCAGACATTCTTGGAGGTGGGTTCTCCTTTATGGAATAGCCAACCTCTCTTTCTCTGCAATACTACCAGCAGCAATAGATACTCCTGAAAATTGTTTTTTTTAATCTACTAATAGGCTTAGTAAGGTTGGCTTTGGCCCAGCTGGATCATGTTATTGGCACCAGGAATTGCCCTGGAGTGTACACAATGGCCAATAAACAACAATCTTAAATTAACTTAACCTAATAACTGTCTGTATAGTAGGCGGGATATTGCAGAATTATTTGCCTTGCTGGTGTTTTTCTACCTTCAATTTCGGTGAATCTATAAGCAAGAAAACTTTGGGTTGACTCATTGTCATGTTTCTGCTAAGCAAGCCATGATCAAGAATATATTCTTTATCTCTGTGCTAGTTCTAGTCCCTTACACGCACACTGACCTCTACTTCCATCCATAACTAGGAATAATTAACCTAAAGTGCCCCTCCGCCAGAATCTGCATAAAGTAAAATTTCAGAAGGCTTGCTTAGGGATCTGCTAACTTATAGACAAATACAAATTAGAGTGAACCCAGTTAACTATGAAAATACTTATGTTTTTTTTCTTTAAATAAATGCAGTTATTTTCAAAAACTAGACTGTTTCACAGATCCGTAAGTCATAAGCACAATGTCTACTAGAAAACTTAAGAAGTTGCAGTATACTATACGAAGACCTACTTTAGCTTTGCGATGTAGCTTTTCGTTGGATGTTGGAAAATATCTATACAGTAAAGTCTGTCTGGCATCCTTTCATTTCCCCTCTAGTTCTCTACTGATGTGGTCCAGATTAGCTTAAACACCCATAGCCCAACCGCACAAAAACAGCACCATGAGGGAGGCCTCAAAGGCATCGCTAAAACATAGCCGGAGGTTTTCTATGTTCATGATACAATGTGGTGTAAGAAATGCTTTGTATATATTACCTTTGGCTTCATTTTCACTATCAAGAACCATCTGAAATTCGTTGGGAGCTAGAGCGAGCCCTGCGTTCACTAGCTGCGATCTATTTTTCCGCGCACCGTCTTTCGGACTTCCTTTTTTGGCCTGAAACAAACAATATAAGATGCACGGATGAAAATATAGTTGTATATTTACCTATGCAATATTCTTCTTTTCTACTGTTAATTATGACTAGTAAGTAACATATCTGTGATCAAATCCATCTTCAAACTATGAGGATCATAAATCCTGCTCAAGTAAGACTCGGAATCAATTGGGTTCTATCAAGTTTAAATTAGACATGTTTGAAAAAGAGTACAATAAGAGAACATTGGGTGGGGCGTTAAGTTCAAGGGACATACTGTGCCACATTTTAAGTTTAGTAATCTACCCATAAACTCTTGTGTTTATTCTGCTAATTTCCCATATTTGGACATAAAATTTCAAAAACCATTTAGCTATAAATCTGGCTCACCATATTCTAGTTTTGGGTTTTTATCCCAGCACATACCCATTTTCATTCACTTCCAGGGCCAAACAGATACCTAGAAATTATTATTGTATTACAACTTCATTTACATAGTGCTTACTACCCCCGATCAGACGCCAAAGCGCCTTAAATCAGGCAGCATGCTAATCCAAAATCGTTATTCCAGCAGTTATTAGTTACTGTTGGTTATTGGGATTAGTCTTGTGATCTTCTCAGGACACAGTTCCATGAATTTCTTCCAGTTTCTTTGAGGTAGATTAAGTTAATAGAAGCTAGGTATGATCATTACTATGAACCCATAAAAAGGGAAGGCGGTAGGAGGAGATAGGCTAGAAGCTGTTTGATATTGTTAGATTGCAAGGAATGGTTAGACATAGGGAGAGTTTGTAATTTGTGGCCACAAATATGGCAGTTTGTCGAAATGTAGTAGAGTGAGGCAGTTAGGAAAGCAAAAGAGGAGACAAAAAAGGGGGGTGACAAAGAAGTTACCACAGAGCTCACTTGGGATTACCACCAAAGTATTGCAGCACACACCCTGTAACTATGGTGCACATGATGAATTAATGTTCACCCCACATTCATAGGTAAGAACCCTTATCAAGGGTTACTTGTACGACAATATACTTTCATCTGGCACACGTAAGAGATTATATTTAACACAGCTATAGTAATGTATTCTTCTATCCTGGTTTCTTCAGTTGTTTTAAAAGTCGTTATTGTGATCAGGCCAGACCATGACACCGAATTACACTGCATACCAACTGTTTGGGTTTCCCTAGATAATGAGACTTTACCTGATTCAAGAAGTCACTTAATATAAATATATATTATTTGTGCGGTGAACACCCATGCAGGACCTTCAACTATACAGGGAGATACTTGATTCGGTCATCCATATACACCGGTAATTATCACTTCTACCCTAACACTTTGTTTGTTTATCGTGCGGGATGGAACACTGAAATTTAACCATCTATGAAACAGCACCTTTTTCGGACATACCATAATAAGGAGCCCTGATGAAGTCGCAAACGTGATGAAACACGTGTTGGCTACTGTTACCGTGAAGAGCTTACGGAAATCACACTAAATGACTTGTTAAACAACTGAAGAAATCAGGATTGAAGACTACATTACTATAACTGTGTTATATATAATCTCTTATGTGTGCCAGCTGAAAGTATATAAACAACAGAGCAGGATGCACTCAGACAAAAAGACATGCAGAGGATGGAGGGTAGGGAGAGGATCTTTAAACAGAAAGGAAGGTAAGAGAGCAATCAGTATATATAGTTCTAGAACAGTTTTCATGCAGGGTTTTAGGAATATAGTGGAAAGAGGCTTTTAAGATAGCATGCACTAGGAAAATTTTAAAAATATAGAAATATGTATAAAAATAAGGTTGCATCCGTCCTCAGTAGTTTCCACTAAGTTTTAGCCAGAAATAGTAGCAAGTGCTTTCGTAGCGACTGGTCAGATTATGACATACGGCCAAGAGCCTTCTCTCTTAAAAACAAAGACAGTAAAAATTCTGCAGCAGTTTGTTGTATCCACCTTTGGAAGACAACTAGGATTTTTTGAAGACTCTGACAGTTAGAAAAAGATCTAACAGTGGGATTTGTTTTAAGAAGGCGGGGTGTGTCTGCACTGCTTCGTGTCCTAAACAAGAGCCCATTCAAGTGAGTCTTCCAATGCAAAAGGGTGTTAAGAATAAGTGTGATTTAAGATAATAATATTACTCAAAATTACTAACAGGAACAGATACTGTAAATTTGGTTTCTATATGTAAAATATCCGGTAGAGGACAATATATAACGCAAACTTATTTTCGGATGAATGTATTTAACTCTGTGGAATAATGCTGAACATGAAAGTCTCTACAGTGGCAGCTCCTGTCTTTGAAAGAACAGACAGATGGAAAGTGTGACGTTCTGTACTTAACCTCTGGCAATATGTCTTTTGGGAGAAAAGCAACACAGACGTTTCTGAATGGGTCTTACATAATTCATCCAACTGTGAAAGCCAAAAAGAATGATCATCTGTGAGCAAGGGCACATTTACACTGAGGAAACCTATGCACTCACAGCAATGCTCCCCTCTCTGAGGTTATCTTAACAGTACCTGCTCTATCAGCATGGTGGCCTGGTCCTCCACGCGGTCTGGCTTTGTGTACAAAGTAGCGCACAGTTTGAGACGCTGGGAAGCAATCTTGAGCTGGTCCTGGTACTGTCCATCGTCTAGTAGCAGTGCCTTCTCTATGTGCCTAATCGCCACTTCAATCCTGTCTGCGTCTTCTTCGATGCGAGAGAGCTCGAAATGAACCTGGCAGCGGAGAAGTGTCAACGAGCTGGAAATAAACAGAAAAAAAACACTGAACTTCATTCCACCCACCATTTCAAAAGCTATCTAGGACCCAAATTATTGATGAATCCTTGGGACTCTCAGCGCAGTCACTTTTAAATTATATAAAATGTTAATTTTGGAAAAAAAACAAATGAGTCTTTTTCAGACCTCTTATTCATGCTTGTGGCAATCACAGCTGAAGTGTTGGTGCAACTGGGAATAAATTGAATTTTTAGATTCCCTCAGTGAGAACTAAGCATTTGAAAGAAACCCCAAAGGGGCAGTCATGTGTGATTGACTCCGAGACGAGACACAGACTATTTTATTGTCACTTTCTTTTTGTTAAAGCAAAGAAAGTCATTAAACGACTCTCTTTAATACTTATATGTATTTTTTACTCAGATATCCTGTCTTAGACCACACCCTTTGCAGTTGTACTTTTTTTTTAAATAAATAAATATATATATATATATATAGGGAGAGAGAGAGAGAGTGAGAGAGAGAGAGAGAGAGAGAGAGAGAGAGAGAGAGAGAGAGAGAGAGAGAAGGGGGAGAGAGAGAGAGACGGGGGAGAGAGAGAGGGGGAGGGAGAGAGGGAGAGAGGGAGAGAGAGAGAGAGAGAGAGAGACTCGTTCACCATACCTTCGGCTCCCCCATCAGTGGGACTAAATAACTCTCTCCTGATGTGGGATTCCCACATAACATCCACATTTTCATAAATATACCACAATAATAGAGTCTCTAACTTGAATCCTTATCTTTACAGAACAGCTTCACAGTGAAGGGTGAAGGGTGACGTGCACCTTTCTGTAACATGTAGAAAGCCTGTGTCTACCTTTGCACATGGCAGCTCTTAAGAGCCTGCAGCACCATGAACTGCATGGACCGAGTTCATTTCGAATTTAAAAATGTCCCCTCTACCAGGTTAAGTTCAAGGATTGTTCTACTGGTCGATTGGTATCATTCAAAAACATGTTGCTTTTCGAAGAGATTGACACCAACACCGAGTTGAACATTAAAAAATTCGGGAATCTGTCTGACATATTTAATAAATTGTGTTCACCTTTCCGAAGAGTTATGAGGGATAGGTATGAACTCATACCTTTTTTCCAAAATCAGAAATGTCAGTTTTATCTGGCTAGAGCAGTTGTACTCCTCTCTTCTTTACATCGTTTACCTTTTTCGTTTTACAAGTTACAGTGCTGAGTTAAAAAGTGAATATCAAAATACACTTAAAACGATGTATTTTTCTCCAGTGGCTGGTTTGTGTAGTTTATCTGGCTAAACAGGAGCCTTAAAGCTGCATGCAGCGTACATAGCATGATTCAAATGTGCAATTGAAACCAAGTCCAGACGAACAAAAAATAATATGTTGCTTGACGCTGTTATTGGCAAAATGTAACAAAATATCCCACGTGGTTACAAATATACACAAATGGTAAAACAGAACGTAAAAAAAATAAAATAATTTCAGCCATAGAATAGACAGGTATTCTAGACAGCCACTGAAGTCAATAGAGGGCAGAAAACGTCTTGAACATGGCAGAGTTTCTAAGCTCAGTATTAAGCCGGATCGTTAGAAAAAGAAAACCCTTGTAGACCTTCCAATTGAGGCATTCAC
Source organism: Triturus cristatus (assembly GCF_964204655.1). NCBI lineage: Eukaryota > Metazoa > Chordata > Amphibia > Caudata > Salamandridae > Triturus > Triturus cristatus. The sequence goes on along the minus strand of NC_140580.1, from coordinate 467,785,260 downwards.
CAATAATTATGAACATTTTTCTCAGCAATACCTGGTCACTACTGCCTTGTGGTGCTATGTGGTTTCTGTCAGTGATCCCCAAGGTCCGTTGGAAATGACATAGAGGGTGCAATACGAGGCACTACGCTAATTAATGTTTTGTATCTCACAAATAAAACCAGAGCCACCAACTTTTCCTTCCACTTACATCCATGTTTCTATCAGTAAAAGTAGCGTGCTGTTTGGTCGAAGTCCTTTCAAAACCTTTAGGAAAAGTTACAAATTTCGGCCCAGTAAGTATACCCAAAGCGCCTTTGATGTGCGTGTGACTTCAAACAGTTCCTTGAAGTGCACCGGTCCTACTTGTAATCTAGCCCTGTCTGTCAAGCTATATATGGGAGGAAGCAGCCCCTTGTGTGGGGACAGGACACTAGCTATTCAGTGAAGTGTTAGCCCCTCCCTTCCATCCTGCCCAGGTAGGGCCGTCAGAATGCAAATATATTTAGATGGGTACTCAGACACACCTATCCTTACTGTGTTTGTGGCTGTCTAGAGGGAAAGTGTAGCTGTCACACAGCCCTGACGTGCATTGGAGACAGGCTGCAAGGCACACAGAACAGTAAGTGCAAAGAAATGTAGACTTTTTGAAAGTAGCATTTCTAAACAGTAATGTTAAATCCAACTTCACCAGTAAGGAGGATTCATCACTGCTATTGTAGAGATGTAAAACATGAAAAAGCTACTCATTTCAGATCAGTAAATACTGCTTAAAAATGTATAAGGGAATTCCCAATGCTAACCAATGAGAGGAGTAGGCCTCACAGTAGTGAAAGGCAAATTTAGGGTTTGCCATTACCAGGACATGCAAAACATAAAAATACATGTCCTACCTTTTACTTACAAAACACCTTGCCCTTTGTGCAGTCTAGGGCCTACCTTAGATGTGACATATGTAGTAAAAGGGGAGATTAAAGGTTTGGCATGTAGTTTTACATGCCAAGTCGAAGTGGCAATACCCTGCTCACAGGCACTGCAATGGAAGGCCTGCGACAGGTTTGAAAGGCTACTTTTGTGGGTGTCATAATTAGTACTGCAAGCCCACTAGTAACATTTAACTTAAAAGCTCTGGGTATATGGTAAAATAAACAAAAGGTTTATAGGTAAATTAAATATGCTAATCATGCATACAACAATCACACACATATTTAGGGAAGAAGCACATGCACTTTAGCACTAGTCAGCAGTGGAAACATACTCAGAGTCCTAAGGCTAACAAAAACATTCAGCAAAATGTGGGGATCAAAAGCAAAAAAGACCTTCCTAAGGGTGACAGGTCTAACAATGATCCTCCACTTTTCACCGTGAACATAACTAGACTTATAGAATGGGGATGAGAGAATAAGAATGAAAGTTAATACAGGCAAGCTTTCCTTTCCTCAGGGAATAGGCCTTTCAGTATGCCATGTTAGTGATCTTTGCAGTATATAGCAAGCAATCTCTGGCGTGCCCTCTGAAGCTACTACGGTCTTTATGACAGCATTAACACTTGGCAAATTTGATGTCACCCTAGCAGTTTTTACTCCGCCTTTAGCCAGCCCGATTATTAAAGGGCATTTAGAACGGTTTTTTTTTAGGCCCAAGGAAACGATCTACATGTACCAGACGCCCATGAACTTGCTGTTCCTGATGTCTGCAATGGAGCCAGCGACTTTAGCCTGGAATCAGAAACCTGTCCATTAAGACTCCTTTGACTGAGTTTATTTTGAAATCGGATAGAAACATAAAATCTGTCTACTAATTTTAATTTGAAAATGAAATGCCATAAACATAGAAGATTACCAAACAAGAAGCCTTCACAAGACCCCATGGTTCTCTGCGTCAGATTTTGATACCCTTGGTTGTCTGACCCAGGTGGGACAAAAATGAGGATGACAGTGAGGAAGCTAATTTAGTTCTGACTGAACATTTTAGAAGCAGGGTTAATCCTTGATCTTAGAATGGCATGGGCCTGGGTATCTGTCTAGAGAAAGGATTTGCTGTACTAGGCAGAATATGCTAGGCTTCCTAAAGTAGTACTGAGGGAACTCTTTGTAGCGATTAGCCTAAGTCAAACTTTTTACAGAGATCATTGCATCCAAGGTTATTCTAGTGATACAAGCTTTTACAGCCAGGCTTGAGTGTAACTTTACCACAGTATTGCCTGAAAGGGTTTTTTGAAATGTAGACACTCTAGGACATAAGGTTTTCCTTGTCGTGGAGTGTAGTTCCTGGTACTTGCAGAACACATTGACTGTTGATAAAGTACACACTATGTGTTATTAGCATACTGAAGCAAACTAGAAACTTTTCTAATGGTTTCCTGAAAGATAGAATGTACACAGACAGTCAGCAATCTATTGTCAGGTTAGACAAAGTTAATATTTTAGCCCCCTCTTTGATTTTGGAAGAAACCCTTGTCACCATGTCTGGATGAGATCCACATGTTTTTGAGGCAATATCCACGTCTAATTGGTGGATATATCATTGGATGGTGAAAGAATAATAAGCAAAAAGAAGGATATTGTCTTGAAAGATTCCAACAATGTAAAGTCACGACTGCTGAGCCTACTGATAAAAAAAAGTCATCAGAGTTCAACCTATCTCAAGTAATACCACTGCGAGTGTTTTCTTCCTCCCCACTATTCAAGAAGAGCAGAGCTTCCAGTGGCAAGCTGTCAGTCATAATAAAGATTACAGAATCAAGAGTAGAAGACCATCTGTTTGTAGGCTACAAATGGCCTAAACAGTGGAAAGTAGTTAAGAAACTCTCAAAATCTAAGTGGCCATTTCTACGGATCAATATTGTCCTGGGTAACAGTAGGCGTATCCCTGGAAAGATCCCAAACCAATGCAACGAGAGGCAAGGCCACAGCTTCAAGACTTCTAAGAAGGGTTCAAATTAGGACTACACTTCAGGTGTCTATATCAAGCTCTCTGCATTCCACCTCTAAATACTACTGAAAAGAATCAGAATCCCAGTCTGACAGGCCTGTAACACGGAGATTTGTTTCTGTAAGACCACTTAGGCATCACTCTGCCTCCATCCGGGGACTGCTTTCGGATTGAGTCAAAGAAGTAATTTAATGGATACTGTTCCTATAAGATTTACCTTTGATAATGTTCTTCCTCATGGGTAAGGCAGGAGTGCAAGCAAATAATAGGGCCTTTACTTTTTTCTTTAGAGATCTGCTTCTGCTTACCCACGCAATAAAAAACAGAATGTACCCAGCAGGTGGAAGCTTGAACTGCTTTAAGATTCTTGGCTCATACATTAGTGGCAGAATTCATGCCACAGCTCCAGGTCGCCAGAATAAATACTCTGGTTTTGGGTTCATACACAAAACTGGTCTTTTCTCTGGTCCACCCACAGAGCGAACATATGTTTTCACCCAAAATTAAACTGGAATGGTGGACAACAACATAGAATATCGAATTCACCTTTGCTGTAGATTTTTGTTTCCCAACATAGCGATGGGTATTGATACTTACACAGGTTCCATATACACTTCCCACCTCCCCACTCTAAAGATTTTGTACAATTGTTTCCTTTCCCATCAGTTGGCCTTGCATATTATATTTTCTGTGACGTAGAAAAATTGCTAGGTCTGCTGCCACCATTGCTGATGGTGGTTTATATATGATGGGCTGTGCCAAAGAGGTCCGGTCGCAACTTTTAGATTTTATCATTATTATTACCTTGTTGCCAACACTTCCTGTTAGGGCAAGAAACAACCAGCTTTTCGACACTCAAAGCTGATAGTGGTGGCGAGGGAATGCCCACTGCTGTCTGCCTCAAGTAAGTTGAGGGAGATGTGCACATGTTTATTGACAGTGCAGTGCACTTATATGTCATATTAATGTATGCTTTGATGTACGCAAGTTGGAAAATGTAATAAAAACATTTAAAAAAAAATAAAAAATAAAGTATGTTAAGGGAGCCATTTGTTCTTTTCATCACCTGCAGCAACTACAAATATTCAAATTAAGCTAGAGTCATTACTGCCAATCCTAAATTAGGAACCATAAGTTTAGATAATAGCAACACCTGTAATTTACAGCTCAACACAAAAGCAAACGAAGGTCAGGCGCACATTAACTAGTAATAGTTAGAATGTCTATACTGCTTAATAACAAAACACTTCCGATTGCAGCTCGTCTTGCTTACCTGTCAATTTGTTCTAGAATTTCAGCAACGGAGAGCAAGGGCTTGCGTAGCTGTTTGCGTAAGTTATGTTGTAGTAAAGGCAGGCACAGGTTCCACAGGGACACACATACCACTTGAATGATGCTGGGATCTGACAACCGAACAGCATTCTCCAAAGCAAATTCAAGTCTTTTCACTTGTATAAGTTGACTCTGTAAAAACATGGGGTTAACATAAGGTACAGGTAAACAACTGACCGCAAACATGAACTCTAAATCACAATATCAAAACAGACAGGGGGTGCGGTGCATTCTAGTGTGCACAGCCATAAACTGTGAAACTGAACAGAACCTACAGTAGATTGGTATCTAACGAACACAACCTTTTCATCTCAGCTCTATGCAAGATGTTAAATACTGGCCCACCCATTTGGGGATCATTACACTTCTACAACTCCTCCTTCAAGCCTACGCAAAGACCAACCCTAATAATCACACCTATTAACCTTGTAATGTTTGTTTTCCCCCACACTTCCCACTCTCTTTCAAATTAACTGGCTGTTTGCAACGGTGCAATGCAGCTCTCTAATGTTCAGCGTTTCTTACGGTACTAAAATGTTATCGCAATTTACCCAATGCCTTTAGGGCCAAATTACATGTAACGCTCAACTATATATGGTTTCTTCATAATACCGTATTTTCCATTGTCACTGATGCATGGGCCAGGTGATGTAATGTCAGTGCAAATCTTTACCGGTGCACGGTATGTCGCAGTCTAGACTGACTTTGCAGAGACAACAGATTCTTCTACCAAAGAGGTTGCTTCGTCCATACAATTATGAAAAGCCCTGCATGTCATAGGAGTATAAATGAGTTATACTGCCATATAAAGTAGTGAAGTTTCAATTTCAACAAAATCTATCGTGGACAAGGATACCTCCATTTGGCGGTCGTTGCGGTGTGAAATACAGTGTTAACCGCCATTAGGGTGTAGAGAACCATCTATGCGTTCTTTACATTTAAAACAATGTCTGCTACTCCATTAGATTGTGAGTACCTCCACCTCTTCTGTCCCTCTTCTGTCCCTCTTCGGCATGTTATATTCTTTGTGCAGGTCTGGGCCATACATGTCTACATTACTTCTTTACCTTCCTTGTTTGTTCCAGTACGCTTTGCTACTTGGAATCAACCAGACGGGACCACAGATGAGACAAACCACAGCTTGCTGAAGTTACAGTTTGAAATAGTGCTAAGGGTTTTCTTTCATTTTCCACATTTGGGTATCTCTCAATTTTAAATCCTCATCACTTTGTATTTGCAGAGTCAGACATCGTATTCAACTTTTGTAATACAAAATTCAACTCAAATCACACGAAAAAACAAATTAGTTGAAAGTAAATGCAATCATTAAGAATGACAACTGAATAGACATAGGGATCGCCTCGGTTTCCATTAGCACAGCAGGTAAGTAGTATAGGTTTAATGACATAATTCAAAAGCAGTTTTGGGTAGTAAGGTATGAGGAGAGTCAGCAAGTTTTATTGCACAATTAATTAAAATCCTTGCAATAGCGGAATGCAAACATTAAAACTATTAAAAACATAAGACCATATGCGAGGCCACTGCAGCAAAAGTCGTGCTCAATCATCCATATGTGGAGGGGCTCGGTAATCTGAGTCCATAAATGTTAAAAGATTATTGGATAATTGTGAGCCGCCGCCACTCCAACACGCTACCACTGCCTACCACGTTTCTTAGTATTTCGATGTGAAAACATCAGACTTATAAATTGTCATCTCAGCGTAGTCAGTTTGCTGCGGACTCATGGGTTTTGTGGTCCAATGGGTCTACACTTGTAATCTGCTTCGTTATTTAGGCGACTGTGAGGAAACCTCTAAAAGGAAGAAAGAAAGCAAACCTCATTCATAATAATTTTCTCTTTTGCTCAAAGCAGAGTGGAAATTTCAAGTACTTCTGTCTTGCGTTGTTTTCGTACGTACTTCGAACCATCCACGTGTTTTCTAATATCCGAGCCCGCTAGGTCTTAGGAGGGCGACATTTGTTTTGTTTGCTTTAGAGCAATTTTTTTTTACTGTAAGTGGTGATAAACTGCTGATCAATAGGAAGGTAAACTTAAAGGTCTGTAGAGAATCCACAATATGCGAGCCACAAGGGATTCTTTTTTATTTTTTTTAATGTAATGCCACAGTAAGTTCTTCCGTGTTCCTTCTAGGGCCATTCTGAGCTTCGACCATGTGAAACAAAGAGACTTAAGAACTAAACCTTGCTTGAATACATTACATTCTAAACGCACCAGGACTTGCTGGGTGCTGTCTGACAGTCTAAAGAGAAGTCTGTATGAACAACATTGCACCTTGTCCAGCAGGGCCGGCTTAAGGGCGGTGTGACTGGTGTTGCCGCACTGGTCGCTGACCTGGAGGGAGGGTTGGGGCACTGTAATGGGGAAGGGGCACTGACATTGGGGGTGGGCACTGTGTTTAGCAATAACTTAAGATTTAAAAACACCTGCTCCAGAGCTCCTTGTGATTCCATCTTTCAGGCAGCAATAAAAATGTCAAGTTAACTCTTGTGATTAATGTTCCTGCTAGAAATAGAGATATGAGTTTTGTCTATTAGCAATTTCGACTCTCCATAAAGTAGCAAAAGGGGTTAATATGCCTGCTGCAAAGAACACTTTTATGTGGATTAGTAAAGCCAGTCTTAACCAACGCTTTAAAACAAATCACTGCAGGTGAGAGAAGGGCTGTGGAAAGATGACGGGCACTTTTACGGGTGGTAGTGAGGGAAACCGAGGAGGAGGTGGTCATGGGGGTGGGGTGCCAAAATAGATTGTCGCACCGGGCGCCACCATCACTAAAGCCAGCCCTGATGTTCAGCCGTGTTGAAAGTTTCTCAGGTAGTATGTTAAGGCAGGGATCAGTTTACTCCTTATCGCGCAACAGATTGGATTCAGAGATGGACTCATAAACTCTTGAGCAGCCTCAAGTAGTAAGTGTTGAAGGCTAAGGCTGTAGTTTTTATTGACACTAAGGGAAGTTTAGGACTTCCACGTTCGCCCACCTATAAGCCAGGTATTTGTAACCATCTATTAATTCGAACTTAACGTTGCCTAGTTACCATGGCCGACAAAATAACACAACATTTATTTGGACCTTTGTTGACGGCTAAATTGTTACTTGTTCAAGACTCATTTAGAATGGTTAGTGCTCTCTGGAGACGTGAAACTGTGCTGTCCGAAGTTATGGTTTCATACTACAAAACGTTCAATGGTTAGACGGATAATTTAGAGGGGGAGTAGACCGCTTTTCTAACGGAAGTCCCTAAGTAAGCTATATACAAATTAAAAAGTAAGGGGGCCTTGCTTCAAACCTTTGTTTATGTAGTATTTTTTCATTGTAAACACAGGAGGGGTCAGTCTGATTTTTAGGCTAATAATTGCTCTCAAGTGCTAAGAAGAAATGTCCTTATGTGGCAGACCTTTTCAAAATTTGCAGCAATTAATGCAATCAAAAGCTGTTTTAAAAAATGGATAAATGCTGAATATCAAAGGTTGGCCAATCTTCCAATTGATTTCTGTATGAGCATTGCCAATGCCATAACGTTATCCTAAATGCCACATCATCTATGGAGGCCACTTTGATTAAAATGTAATTCAATTGCTAGTGGTCCATGCTTTTAATTCCATTGGTCACACTTTGGCATAAAATGTTCCTTTTATGTCTAACAGGGCTATCAGTGGGTAATTAGCTGAAGCTGAATACTGATTTTTTTTTTTTAATTGAAACTAGAAAATAACTACTCCAGCTGTCAGGAACTGTATTCGTTTCCAATCAATGTGCATATAATGGAGTTAACACTTCTGACCAAAGGCTGATGCTAGTGTTCAACAATGTTGTGGTGAAATTGTTATACGTGAGCTCTGGCCATGAGGTAACCTAGTTTATGGGATGTACATTGTGGCCTATTTTAACAGCTTAAACATTCGAACTAATGTACTGATAGTATGCCAAGTTGGCAATGTTTCCAGAATCTCTCAATAATTTCAAATTTTCATAATGAGAATGATCACAATTAAGAACTAGGTTTTGGGGAAAGTGGTCATATTGGACCTGGCTCTCCCTGAAGGATCACACCTAAAATGTTTACCTTTACTTTCCATTTTATATGCTAAATTCATTCTTGATGGCCTTAGGCCACTATACCACTGCTAACCAGTGCTAAAGTGTCTGTGCTCTCACCTTTGAATATGGTAAAATTGGCAATACCCAATTGTCACATTCAATTTCCTTGTAAGCCATAGTAAAGTGGTATTTCATGTACACAGAGCCTGTAAATTAAATGTGTCCAGTGGGCCTGCAGCACTTATTGTAGCACCCACTTAAGTAGCCCTTTAAACATGCCTCCAGCCTGTAATAGTAGCCTATGTGTGCAGTTTCAAATTGCCATTCCGACCTGTCAAAATAAACCGTTTGCCAGGCCCAAACCTTCTTTTTTAATACATTTAAGTCTCCCTCAGAGTAGGCCCTGGCTAGCACAGAAAGCAGGGTGCAGTTTATTTATAAGGTTGGACATATAACTCTGAGAAGTGCATGTCCTGGTAGTGAAAAACTCTTAAATTCGTTTTGCACAACTGCAAGGCCTGCATCTCCCATAGGAGAACAATGAAGGTACCTCATTACGCTTATCAGGCTAAAGCTTCCAAATGGGAACAGGTAACCATTTCAGGTTTGGTTTCTTTAGAATTGTAACAAAAAAATCCTCTCCTATGGTAAAGTTGGATTTTGAATTACAATTTTGAAAATGATACTTTTAGAAAGTTGGCATTTTCCTGCCTTAGCCATTCAGTGCCTGTAACCTGTCTCTGGGTCGCATGACTGGGTGTAGCTGGCAGTTGGGCTTTGTGTATATCTCCTAGTCAGCCACACACAACAGAGAGCTTATTTATGCCTGGATGGGCCATCACTGGCAGGATGAGAGTGCGGAGCTGGTCACAGTCCTACTTACACTGGAATAGGCTCTGTCCTACCACCACACAAAGGGCTGCATACCCTCTGTAGTTAGCCTGGAGCCAGGGCAGGGAAGGCAGGACGCCTGTGGACTTCAAAGGGAAACCTCTAGAAGCTTCTCCCACTTCAAAGAAGGGCCTGTTTATAAATATTGGACCTCAGATACTAACCTTCAGCTCACTTCTGGATCTGTGGATAGTCTACCAGCAAGGACTGCTGTGTTGCTGAAAGGACTGAAACTCTTCTGGACTCTTTTGGACTGCTGCTATGAAGGGCTGCTGCCCTGCTGTGCTGATCTGCTGCCCTCTTGCCAGGTTGAGAAGGACTGGCCCTGAATCTGTCGAACACAGAGTGACTCTAAGGACTAGTTGGCAGTCCTCCTGACTAGAGCCTTAGGGACAGAAGGCTTCAACCACCTTGAACCCAGCACCTTGACTTTGCTATCTGTAGGTCCTACCCTGCCAAGCGGTGCCACCACAGTCCTGGACCACTGGAAGCGGGCCTGAAGGTGCTCTGCCAGCCCATATGTGGATTTAGCAGAACCAATGCATTTCCTCTGTTGCTTGGCACAGTCCTGAGCAGAACCGACACATCGCCTCTGCTGCAAGGGTACTCTCAAGAAAAGGATTCTGAATCATCCTCGCAGCATGCATCAGAACGACGCCTGTGCAAAGCTTTCTAGACACAGGTTCTCGCTTTGCCAATCCCTTGTTGGCAGCAGCCTCGACAACGACGCAGGTTTTTGCATTGCAACCTCAAAGTTCCTCGGAACCGATGCATCGCCTCAAATGTGCAGCTTACTCTAGATGCAGGGCTTCGCATCGCAAGCACTCGTCGATGAAATCCTCGATGACAACACAGGACCCACCATTGCAGCATCGCAGCACCTGGAATTGACGTATCGCCTTGGCTCCAAAACAAATCCTCAGCACGGGACCTCGCATTGCTCACCAACTAGGATGTAAGGTACACTTGTTCAGCAGGCCTAACTGGGTCCATGTAGCTGGCCCACGCTCAATCACAGTCGGCCTGAACTTCTGACTTTGACCCGGTCTGACGCGACCAGATATCCACAGTTGCCACTTTGTACTTTTTGAAGCTATTTTCACTGAAGTCTTATTTTATTTATATAAATGATGCTATTTATCCAATCTGGTGTGTGATCCTTTTGTGGTGTGTTTTCACTCCTTTACTGTGTGAAGTGCTTCACAAATAATGTACACATTGCCTCTGAGTTAAGCATGACTGCTTAGTGCCAAGCAACCCAACCTTCTTGAGTAGGGTTTCACCCCCTCAACCAATAACCCAATTTCTTACAGGTCACTTCCTACAAATCAATGCAATTTTGAATTATACAATAGCTTTAAAGTTGTCAACTGGTATAATCCAACAAAGCAATTTTTTGTGAAGAGAAATGATTGTAAGATGGGGGCTGGTCTGCCTCGAGGTGACTATTCGATAGGCGAAAGCCCAAAGAATGCAGGAAGGTCATCAAGTCTGCCGTCAATTTCTCCAGTTGGGAGCTGAGGGTATGTTCCGAAATATTTTTTGCCAGTTGTGAACCATTCTATGTTTTTGCCTATAGTAAATAGGTTTACAATAGAGTCATCAGTCAAAGGGGGCGTGGCCATGCAGGGGACTGAGATGGCGTGCTAGAGATGAGCTGCAGGAGGCATCACTCATCCAGGACAGTCAGGCGGTGTTGAACCAGAGCGGGCCCGCTGTGAGATGTTGGTCGAGTAGGGCTGGTAGCCTCAGTAGGATCTGCCTGGCCGGGCTCTGGGTGAAGCTGGTGGTGGAAGACTGCAGCCTTAGGGTTGAGGGGGATGTAACTCCAAAGCCCGGACACATTTGGGGCTGCCAGTCACCCTGAAGCATCCCCTCCGCCTGCCTTCCGTGCCAGGTGGGGTTGCTACTTTCATGGCAGCGTGGTGCGCGGCCGTAGAGCGGATTTTCAATTTCGGCCAGAGCCTCTGTCAGCTTCGGCTGTGCGACGCTAGGTGCAGGCATCTTCCCTTCCAGAGTCCAGAGGACTCCTCCAGAGCTCAAGACCACCCACTGCCATTGAGAGACCTGCGACCTTCACAGGACTCTATTGCTTGGAGCCATTTTGGCAAATCCTTGAGGATGAGCCACCGAGATCAGTTCAACTGCTAGATGATGTCCACACTGCGGGCTCCTCTCCTCCTTATGGCACTGGGCCCTGCCTGAACATACCGTTTATGACTAGGCAACCAGTCCTTCAACATACCATCTTTGCCTAGGTATTCAATCCCCCTGCATCCAGTGATTTGCATACCTAATTGTTCAAACTCTAGAGGGGCACAGTGGGGATTTCTCTCTAACTCCTATCTATAGCAGATCAGTGGCTGCCCATTCCTTTGGCTCCCTGCCCTGTGTTCGAACTGATCTGGTAATAATTTGCATCCAGACTCTGTTAGCTGGATCCTGTCGTTATTTGTCAGTGCAGCTGAGACCCTCTGATCACAGTCAGGCAGCATGGGGAAAGGCAACACCAAACAGGGCAAACTGTCCTTTGATGCACTGAAAACTCCACATCAAACAGACCCTGTACCGGATGTAGAAACTGAATCGGTGTTGGACACACAGGGCCTTGGAAATGCTAAAGCCGCCCTCTTGGTGGACTTGAAATCTGGCGTCCAGGCTATTGATGCTAAACTTGATGCCATGGCGGCCTGTTTGAATAGCTTGACGGAATGACTGGTCCGAGTAGAACACACCATAAAAAGATCCAACACCAGTTTGGAAACTTAGAGTAATTTTTCATAAATAAAATGAGACCAAATACAACTAAAATACAACCAGCAGAACCAGAGGAATCCAGGTTTTAAGATTTCAGTTAGGCCCATTGAACAACAATACCTTAGGTCCTGGCTGCAGAGCAATACAATGTCCCACGCCAAAGATGCGTTGAGCAACGGAGGCAAAGTGTCTGTTCCAAGTGTTGCGAGGTCCTGTGTCATTGTCCAGGGCTTGTGATTCAAAGTCCGGTGTCAAGGATGTGTCGTGTAGTCGAGGCGATGCGTTTGTTCCAAGTAGCTGTGAGGCTGTGATGCAAGAACTTGCGTTGTCATTGAGGCTACCTTTGATGAGAGATTTGTGATGCAGGGCATGCATCAGGAAAAATTTGCACAGGTGGTATTTTTAATGTGGGCTGCGAGGTCGATTCAGAGTACTTAGGCCGGGAGAACCCTCACAGCAGAGGTGATGCGTCGGTTCCTCTTGGGGTTGCACCATAGAGTAGAGGAGATGCGTTAGTTCTACTGGATTCACAGATGGGCTAGGGAGCTGTCAAGCCTTCTTCCAAGGGTCCAGGATGAGGGTGGCACCACTTGGAAGGGTAGAACTCACAGAAGGCATAATCCAGGTGCTGGGTTCAAGTTTGTTGGAATCTTCTTTCAGGAGGCGAGTCAATAAGCCCTTAGAGTCCCTTTGGGATCCTGGGTTCAAAAGACGCAGATCCAGTCCATCTCACCCAGGCAAGAGGGCAGCAGGCAGCAAGTCAGGGCAGCAGGCAGCAAGTCATCACAGCAGGGCAGTAGTTCTTCTGAGCAGTAGTCTAGCAGAATTGAAGTCTTTTCAGCAGCACAGCAGTCCTTCCTCCTGGCAGAGTATCCAAAAGTCCAGAAGTGAACTGAAGAGGTCGTGTCTCAGATCCAATATTTATACCTGGTGTCCATCATCTAAAAGGTGGGATAAGCTTCTAGAAATCCTCTTTAAAATGCACAGGTTCACTGCCGTCCCTGCCAGGACTCCAGACAGGGTATGCAGCCCTTGGGACAGGCACAGGACACAGTTTATTCAAGTGTAAGAATGTTTGGTGGAAACCCACCCTAATGCTGACAGGTCTAACATCTGCTAACATAGTTGCTACACATAAGTCAAATAATTTCTAGATTTTGGGTTTATGAGAGTTGATTTGTACAGTATTGGGTTATTCTTATGAATCAATAAATCACTTGAGACAGTTGTGCTCCTAGCCAGATATCAGCATAGATCATTCTTCTGTTGCAGTGAGCTGGCAGGGGAAATTAGGAACGTTGCAGAATTGCTCCTTCCTTGCTAGCATCTTCAATTGTGAACACATACAGGTTGACAGGTCTCAGTCATACCAGGACCCGCATTTATTAGACACTCTGCAGTAATGGCAAAGAGTGCTTATGGGAGTTGCAGTACCTAAAGTCTAACAGGCACTTTGAGTATTTAAATTTGGGGAAACTTCTCTGTGGTCTTGAGTGGGGCATTGGAAAACTGAAACTGAGCAGGAGCAGTAGGTAGTAAGTCAGGTTTTGTTATAAGGATGTTCATCCATTAACCATCAGCGTGAGCCCTAGTTAAGAATTCTAGAAGTTCTTTTCTCTAGTCCATTAGTCCCATAAATTAGGCAGATCTGTAATAAACATTATTTATACAAAAAGCTAAGGTTTCTTTGAAGTAGTGGCTAAAATCCTTGAAATTGCAGAACCCGAATGGTTATTAACATACCTAACCTTATTGCTTTGGAGCCTTGTCAGTTTACACGGGCAGTGACAGTTAACTTCATATGAAAAAAAGACAAGCAATCCAGCTGAACAGTTCAACTTAATGGCCAATTTGAATCTGACATATTCTGCCAAGTACTTTAAGCAGGAGATTATTGGACACATTTTACTTTTTATTGAGAACAGCCACCACTTAGATCCGTGAAAGAGGCAAAAGCAGGTCTTCTCATTGGCCAAAATCAGTGGAGGTCTCCATTTATTTCCTAGTTTTATATAACACTGCATGTCAACATTTAGTTACTTAAAAACTACAAGATTGTCAACAAAAAAGACAGCTTTATGTAAGGGAAGGGGAAGTTAGAGACCAATCAGATCAGGCCCATTAGTCTTCATTTAAGACCCATGTTCAACGGTAGACCTGCAACCGCAGGAAGAGCGTCAGAGCTGTCATCTTGTTAGATTGTCGGCTGTTTTACACATTGATGACCTTGAAATAAGCCTCAAAACAATGAGGGTTGAGTCTGCTTGAAGACTGGTGTACTCCGCTAGTTAAAAGTTTATGATGAACAAAGCCTAGAGGGTTATCATTTTACTGACCCAATCTTCTTAAGATACCATTCGGTGAAGACTTCACCAAGGATTTACAGAAATTTACACTCACTCCATACTTACTATGCACCTCATGTGAATTTAATCAATTCATCTGCTTTCAAGTCTAATGACTATGCAGATCACACCCAGCGCATCTTAAAGCTATAACCAATTACTTTTTTTCTCCTGGAACATATTGTCCAACTGTGTTCCAGCCATGAACAAGTGGATGTAGGACAATAGCCTGAATCAGAAACAGAAAGGAAGAAATTGTGGTGGTTGGTAGCTCTACCTCCTCATTACCTATTGATATGATCTGGCCTACAACCTTGAGACCTGGCTCCCACATTCCAACCACCCATGTTCTTTTCTGTCTTAATGGACTTGAAATTCCCAACTTAACACCTCTGATCTCAAGTATGCTGAAGGACGTTGTCTACCGTTACAAATATTCAAACAATATTACTTATGCTGGGATTCACTCCTGTGAAGGTCATAGTACTCTTGTATATTGATTGTGTAAATGAAGCATAGGTGAGTTAGCCTCAAAATCTTCTTGTTTACCTCCAGAAGCACCAAATGTAGCAGTGCACCTGCTTCACCATCATAGAGACCATGCATTTCCAGCACATCTCTTGCTAATAATTTAATACAAAGTAATCCATAAAATTATTAGGCATGATGGGGTTTGAGTTCAGCGTTTTTCCGGAAAAATTTGATCATTTATGAGTTAATTAGAACATTGTACACCCTAGCAGCCAACAGGTGGGGATGCCAAAAATGAAGAAAGTCAGAATGGGTGTGTTGTGATCCCACTAACAAGGTGTACAAATACAGCCCCATAGTTCAGACAGTGCACACCGCTTTTAATTCTGAGAAATGGGCAGGAAGTGTGGACAAAGGGGCACTGAGTGTGGGATAGCAAAGGGACAGAATGGTGGGATCCCCTGAGAAGTAGCTGGACCAGTGGTAGAGAGAGTAAGAGTAAATAAATAATTATGAACTGTTGACGGTTCAAAATACCTTTAAGCGCCACCTTTTGGTGTCCCAGTCTCACACAGGACACCATTGCAATATTCGACTAACGGTTCATTTCAGTGGAAATGTCTGTCAGTAGATGCAGCAGTTATACTTCACATAATCTAACTTGTTGAAAGGAACTGTTTGACCAATTATTTATAACCTCTTCTAAGAGACTGTTTTCCCAAGTACTCACCTTGCATTCAACAGTGTATTAGCATACGTTATCGCCAATGTGAGTTAAAGTAAATAATAAATGTCAGTACCTCAACAGCACTCTTAGAGTAAGTTGTAATTCTTGAACCAAGCTTTTGAACTTCATATTCACATTCCAGACATGAAATTGCAATTAGTGTTCCTTGGTCCTAGAGATATAGAAACAGAAGTTGAAGAAAATGTTAAAATGAAATGTTATGATTCAAATTTTCACATTATATTAATGTGCCTAAATCCATTAAAAGAAAATCATTCTGCCAATGAGATTTGATGCACTGCAGTGCACCAGACAGTAGCTGTGCTTTTTGTTCTGTCGAACCAGGGACATTGTTTTCATCATCATCAAAAGGTTCTTTTTAGTTTCTTAAAACAATAAAGGTGTGTTTTCAATCATCCTAAATGATGGCATTTGCCTTTTCACTTGCGAGTCTGTAGGTAGGGAGTGAACAAGACCACATAGGGACTACCATTTTCCCCATCTGAGGACAAGTTAATCAGCAAGCTGGTTTTATATTCTTTGAGGGGCTAAGGAGCAGTTCTGGGAAAGTCTGAAGCTCTACTTCTAAGTACATAAGGCATAATTTGGAACTTGATGGATGGAATACATCATCACCAATGTGATGGATACACCATCTACTGAATTGCCCATAAGGTGGAATGGATATCCGTAACGTTTGTGATGGAGTATCCCGTCTTCCACATTTTCAATCAGGCCCATAGTGTGATGGGTTAGAAGAAACAATCTTTTAAAAACGTACGGCTCACCACTCCTGGACGAAACTGCTTAGCTTCTGCACTGGAACTGACTGCCCTGATCTAAAGGCTTTGCCATGCTGAGTGGCACTGGAGCAGACAATGCTGGTTGTGCACATCTTAATCAGAAGCCACAGCAGCTGCCCAACACTGCAAAAGTAGTACAACCTGAACAAACAGCACCTGCAGCAGACTGCTCGGTTGCCACTCCTACCTTAAGCTATTCCTCCACAGGGCTGCAGCTAGCGCAGTTTGTGCCCCTTGTGCACAAACAATAGGATCAGTTACTACACAACACAGCACTGCAATGCCTTGACATCTTGGGAGGTTTCAAGCTCGTACATGTTGCTGACTTAGCCAGTCCTTCAAGGAAGCAGTGCACTTCAGGTGGGGCATGCCAATGGCACTTAACTAGGTAAACAACCAGCCACAGTGTATTTTACAAGTACATACCGGGTGGATCTTGGCACAGGTTGATGCTATTGAATACTTCCTGCTCATTAAAACACCTCAGCTACACTTTAAGCAACATAGAGAAGTGCCAGTCTCACACCAACAGATTTCCATTTTTAGTAAAGTGTCTTTACATTTCATGACCTAAGACATTGGCAATTGCACACCCCAAAATGTTACCTCAACAGCATGCCCACAGGTGGCTGAATCAGAGACAGTGTTAAATGTCAATTTCATGAGGCAATTTGTCCCAGAGAGACGTCACCATTCAGATTATCGAAATTACAGTCAATTAGGTAAGGACAGACTGAATAATTGAGTTCTAGGGCAGGAACAGGAATTTAATAACATTTATTACAAACATTCAGAATGTGTGGGACAAAACCTGTAAATGTAAATACATGAAGCTATTGCTGTAAAGGTCTCATTAACAGAGCAATACAGAACAGGCACAAAATCAAGAAAATATTAAGTCCCAAATGAGCAGCAAAATGAATAGGAAATTGGGCAGCTGCCCTAGTAGCATCAAAAAGAAAAGACACCCTAAAAATCTGTCTCTCCCTCAAAATCAAGGGTTTCTATATAGTTTTATTGCATAAAAAAGTACTACAACCGCATGGTGGAATAGTAAAGCTGAGCACAGGTCTATTAAACATCATATTGCCTTACTACCCAATCACTATCCCACTACATCAATATTTGTTTTGCCCACTCTAGGCTAATGTCACCCGGAGATGGCAGGACATACTAGTTACAAAAGCAACAGCAAACTATTGTGAATGAATACAGCCAGTAAGATAATGGAGGGACTTGGAAAACTGTAACCATACTGTGCTCATTTTGGAAAGTTTTCTTTGAGAACAATTTCAAAGGAAATAAACCAACATAGCTTCACTTGACTGTATGATGCAGAAATAATGAACAGTGAACATGCAGGAAGAGACATCCATTTTGAACAAGATGGTGCTGAGGCGTAACTGAGGCCTGTTAGCATAAGCTAGAAAAAGGCATTTTGACAAATCATAGCAATTTGTTTCAAATGCAATAGCATAATGTTAATGTGTGCATGCACATTTGAGAATAAACCCGCATTTTGAAAGCTGTAAAAACATACATTTAAAAATGCACAAAAATGTTCACAGCGTCCCAGGTTTCTTTGATTGCATGCTGAATCCTGATCGCCTTCAGTTAATGGTGATAGCAATAACATTAGTCAGATACCAGGATTCACCTATGGTGGAAAGGGTGGCAGGAGAGCTGGCTCTGTCTTTAGGCAGATATAGAAAATAGACTAGCTGTAAAGACAGGCCAGAGATGGCTCGGTCACTCGGTAGGTTTGGACTTTAGATCCATGCAGCAGAGGGGACTGCAGAAGACTTAATGAAGAAGTGAAAAGGGGGAAATTAATGAAGAATTAATCAATGGTGTTTGAAAGGTAATGTTTAGGCCATAGAAAAGTTATTTAAATAAAAAGTGACTTTGAACCCGAAGTTTACATGTCAAATGTTCTTAATAAAGAACATCAGTATGTCTAGGGAGTTGAGGCAAAATAGGAGGGATGCATGTTCATAGGAAGATTTTTACCTGTCCACAAATTCACGGACCCTGGAAAGGATTTTCTCTTCTGTTCTCGGACTATCCATGCCTGCATGCAAGCATTCATGTGCATCTGTGTAAATCCTCTAAGGTCAGTCTAGAGGAACACTAGTTCTCTACTTCACCCCAGTTTGTCAAGGTTCCTCTAGCTGTGCTATTTCTGGGTGTCACTCACCAATCTCTCTGCATCCTACTGCATTAATCTTCCTAAAAAATCTGTTAATTTCTATGCAAAATCTCATTTTACTATTATTAGGACTGCCATGAGTATGACAATTGTAGTTCTCCCTAGGGTCCTGTTTTTTGTGCCCAGTGAGACAATCATGCTCACAAGCTGAGAAACAGCTTGTGTGAAGGGTCTGAGATCCAGAGAGCGGCTTTGTAATCTGAAGGTATGCACAAAGTGTGCCTTTCTAGGACACAGGGCTACTGTCTTGGGGCATAATTATGGAGCCATGGTGGTAGCACACAGTTGTTATGATCTTTAGAACAAGGAATGGAAAAAGGCCTGTTCTTGGAGAGTAAAATGCTATTGCTCTCACTCAGGTAAATTACCAGTATTGTCGTGTGTCTGGAGACTGCACTGATAACCCTCAGGGAGTGGTGTGCGCATTAGGGAGTATTTATGGTAACGGTACACTATTCCCAGATTGGACTGGAAAACCTTTGGATTAGCATTAGACAGTAACTTGTGGAAGGGGAAGACAGGGCTGTGTAAGTTATGTAGCAGTGATCTTTTTAGAAGATGCCTTCAGAGTGTCTCTTTCTGACCACCATCATTTGGCTTGATGGAAGGTGTGGGAAAGTGAGACAACAGTTTCATTTGCTGTAGGGTAGGAATCGTTCAGTCAGGACCTGCCCTTTCGTCTCTCTACAAAATGCTACTCTCAAAGGCTGACGGCAGCCAGATGCAAAGCCCTCAGACACGATTGGGCTCATGTGGTTTCCTACTGTTAGAGATACCTGTTTGAGACATCCTTCCTGTAGGGTAATACCACCACAAGAAGCAAGGACTGTTTCTGCTCTGAACAGGAGAGGAATACTGTGGGCTGTTTTTAGGGCCCTGATAGTGGAATGAATCAATATTCCCCATCTGCCACATGGCTATTAAAGTGGGATTGAAACTTCCCCACTTGGTTTAAGTGTTTCTTCTCACTGAAGACATTATACACCGTAGAGTACCAGAGGAATTCCTAAGATCCACGGATAGTGTCGCTGACAGCCAGTCTCCAGACGGTGAGGCAAAATTACCTGGAAAGTTTGCAAAGAACATTTGGAAAATTGTTAGACCTGGAATTTTTGGTGTGGTTTTCCCTGTCTTTTTGCCTCTGTCTCCAGTATTTTTGCTGTGTGCTGATTTTAGTTTTTGCTGGTCTAGATGCTTTGGGCATTTTGCCACTGCTGATCAGTGCCAACGTGCAAGTGCTCCCTGTATTAATTATGATATGGATTAGTGTTTCCATGATTGGCTTATTTGATGCACCGCTAAGACCCTAGTACAGTGCACTGTGTGTGCCCAGGGCCTGTAAATCAAATTTTGCTAGTGGGCCTGCAGCACTGATTGTGCCACCCACACCAGCAGCCTTTCAAAGGGTTCTCGGACCTGCCACTGCATTGTCTGCATGCAGTTTAAACTGCCACATCCACCTGGCAAGTGCACACACTTGCCAGGCCCTAACCTTCCCTTTTCTTACATGTGAGTCACCCCTAAGGTAGGGCCTAAGTTCTCCCCCTGGGCAGGGTGCAGTGTATGTGAAAGATAGGACATGTATTGGGTGCGTGACATGTCCTGATAGGGAAATACTGTGTATTACATTTTTCACTATTGAAAGGCTATCAGCGCCATAGGTTAGAATGGGAGATACTTTATAACATCTTAGAAGTACAAATTGCCATGGGAACAAGACAAGTTCTCTCAATACAGAATTCATAAGACATCTTTTAGTAAAGATGTTTTTTAAATTATGGGTTTGAAAATGCAATTTTTAGAAAGTAGGCATTTTCTTGCTTAGCCATCCTATGTGTCTCTACTGGGTAGTGTATCGACTGTTTGATTTTGGAGTGACAAGGGCTGGGAATGTGCATTCACTGCAGACAGCCACGGGGGGTTGAGGTGTGTCATGCCTTTTCTGGGATACTCGTAGCTGGGCTGAATAGACCTGGGGTGCATTTAGAGTAGTGGTAGAAGTTTTGCTTGCAACTGAATATGCCCTGTCTCATGTACATAATGCAGTCTCCACTTCCTGCCAAGAAGCTGGACCAAAGAGGACAGAATTGGTTTGGACTGAGCTGAGAGACACTTTGCCACAAGAGAACAAAGGAAAATTTGTTATAAATATTGTGCCCAGACCTTTAAAATACTTCTGGATGGAACCTCTACCAAGGAGAAGAGCTGGAGAAGCTGTAAGGAGTACTGCCCCACTGCTGTGTGGATGCTTTGCTGGGTTGGCCTGCGGTGGCTGCTTCTGCAAAGGAGAGGACAAAGACTGAACTGTGCTGTGTATCGTGCTTGAAGAAGATCTCGAAGGGCTTGGTGTAGAGCCTGCCTCCTGTTCTGAAGTCTCAGGGACACAAATACTTTACTTCCTCTGTCCTCCAACCCCTGGAACTGCTGTTTCAGCTGTCAAAGAGGGAAAAAGCAATGTCGACGAGCGAGGCCACGACCTGCAACGAACCCGTGGGCACCACTCGTGAAGTGCACGACGCACCGCTCAGACACGCACCACAGCCCCAACATCTGCTGCTGCCGCCTATCGACTCTGACCCCATCCCTGAGGCCCTGCCTGCACCAGAGCCGAAGGCACTGCTTGTGACGCTCATGACGCACCACCCACACTCGCACCTCAGCCCTGACCTCCCCAGTGCCTCATCGCTGAGCCGATACCTGATGTGGGTGATCTCCCGAATCGATCGACCACATACCATCGTATGGAACCGATTCCTCGCCGCCACCGTGTCGTCACTTTTCTGGCAACAGTTAGGAACCAACGCCTGGTCTGCCATGGCACGGTCGTACCGTACTTTTGGATTTTTATCGGTCCCGAAGTTCGTAATAGCCCCAGGTGGAGCTAATTGTTGCTACAAGCTTTATGTTTGTGAATAACCAATTTTTTTATGACATCTTGACATATGTATGGTGGATTTTAGTCGTTTTGGTCTTGTTTGGTTTAGATAAAGATTTCCTATTTCTCTAAACATGTGTGGTGTCCATTTGTTGTGTTTTCACTGTATTACTGTATGTGTGCACAAATGCTTTACACACAGCCTCTGAGATAAGTCTGACTGCTCGTGCCAAGCTACCAAGCGGGTGAGCAGGGGTTGTCTAACGGCGTAACTTCCTTACCCTGACTAGAAGCAAGGGTCCTTACTTGGACAAAGGTGCAAACCATTGCCAACTAGAGACCCCCATTTCTAGTAAGAATTTATGGGCCTCCTTGGTAATGGATCCTGCCTGGACTGCTGAGAAACAGGAGTGGAATATAGTATACACCTAACGAAAGAGACTGCTCACAGGAGCCCAGAGCCCAGTCCCTGTGCTCAAGGTGGATGGGCAAACTAGTGCAGACTAGCATGGTTTAAGGCCCATGCTGGAGAGGGTCTCTTGGGTTCCTTGATATGAATTAAAAACTCACTGGTGCCCTGTAACCTAGAAAGTGAGGGAGTAAAGCTGAATTTCAGCTGAGTGATGGAGCAGGTCTCTCTGCCTCCAGATTACTGATTAAACAACAGCCGGTATGATGAACCAATCAAGGAAAAGAAGACAGTGAGAGAGCATGACCATGTCCAGGTCCTCCAAAGTCAGAAGCAGACACCTGGCAGCCTGTGCGGACTATGCCGGGGAAATAAAGCACACAGAGCACTTGCAGAACCAAGCACACAAACCTCGGTGAAGGCAAAGCTTTATAGAGCAAAGCACATGGAAACTTTGATATCTCTGAGTTTCCCAGACCAGGAGGCCAGCACAAACAGGCCCTTGGAGGGTCCTTCACAAGCAGGATACCTCAGCAGGTCAAAAAGAGGCAGTCCTTTTTCTCCACCACAGACAGAAGCAGTAACTGCAGGCCAACCCACCCTTACTCAGAAGAGGCAGCACTCCCCACACAGTCCTTCTACTCTTTTTTCTTGGCAGGGTCCTCTTGTTCCTTGAAGTAATCTAAAATCCTGGTGTTATAGGTGCACTACTTATACCCAAAAATGTAATTGTTCTATTTGTGGCAAGGGTCTCTGAACCCAGTCCAAACCAGTCCTGTCCTCCCTGGTGCAGCATGAGCACAGGGGGCAGAGACAGCATTGTGAAAAAGGAGACACACCCTATTCAGGTTCAAGAGAAACTCCTCCCACCACTCCAAATGCAGACCAGGTCTATTCAGGCCAGCGATGAGTCACCCAGGCAAGGCAGGGCTCACCTCAACCCCCCCAGCGACTGTCTAGAGTGAATGCACGTCCCAGCTCCTGTCACTCAAACATCAAACACTGAATACAGAGGCACACAGAATGGTAAAGTAAGAAAATGCCCACTTTCTAAAAGTGGCATGTTCAAACACAGAATTTCAACAAGCATTTGCAATGCAATAGGTCTCTTACGCGAGACCTATTGCATTGCAAATGGTAGTCATCACGGACAAGGGGAGGGGGGAGAAGACACGGGCAACAGCCGGGCAGGGACAAGAAGGCATAGACAATGGGAGTGCGGGCGGGAGGAGAAGGCACGGACAACGGGAGGGAGGGGGGAGTTAAGAAGGCAGTAGGAGAACCTCATTGAAGAAAATAGTGCTCACAGTCTAAATAGCATGTACCGTGTAACACTCAAAGTAAAAGGGCCAGTCGCCATGGTAGGTGACAAATTAAGAGGAGGCAGTACTATGGAGGGGCTAACAATCCTATTGATGAATTAGAAGCCAGCATTTAGGACAGACAATGACACAAGCCAATGGCCAACATGGGCGGAGAGTGGGCGGGTACATGTCCTACCTTTCACATACACTGCACCCTGCCTATGAGGGTACCTTGGGCCTACCTTAGGGGTACCTTACATGTAAGGAAAGGGAAGGCTTGGGCCTGGAAAGTAGGTGCACTTGCCAGGGCAACATGGCAGTTTACAACTGCGCGTGCAGACACTACAATGGTAGGTCTGAGACACATGTGGGTGGCACAATCAGTGCTGCAAGCCCACTAGTAACATTTGATTTACAGGCCCAGGCACACCCCATGCACTTTATTAGGGACTTACCATTAAATCAAATATGCAAATCATTGTCATAATTTATACATAGAGCGTATACCCTTTAGCACTGATCAGCAGTGGTAAAGTGCCCAGAATCATACAGCCAACGAAAACAGGGTCAGAAAAATAGGAGGCAAAAGGCAAAATGTTTGGGGATAAACCGGTCAAAAGGTCCAGGTCTAACATTGATATATTCCTAATCTTCAGCAGCCATCTTGGTTTTTCAATTTTCTGTGACTGATTTCATAAATGTTATAAAAACACCCTGATAACTGACATGATTCTCCTTGCAAGCCGGTAAAAACAGCAGCCCCACATGCTCTTATGTTTAAAATTTGCATTATTGGTCGGAGTCATAGCACCCTAAGGGTTTCAAGATTTTGCATATGCATATTACATGCGTTAGAGTTTCTTCTGTTTTACCACACCATCTGCTTTGTGTTTCAGATTCCCCCTCAATTCACCCATACCAGTAGCCTCTCAGGGGATTATCCCGAAAAGCATTCTCATAAGGGCATACTTAGAGCGGCAGGGAAGCAACATGGGTAGGTAGTCGGATAAGATGCCAAGGGAATAAAATTTGGCTGCCCTGCTGCCATGGGTTTAGTTTTTAAATCCCTAAGGTCCTGTTTCCACAAGATTATCTTTGCTTACTTTAATAGCAGTTTTGCAATGGTTCTTGATGGTAAGCTACTTTTTGGTAAGTCTTCCACACTTAAAGTCTTAATAAACGTTTCCAAAAGCAAACCTCATGTTGAGCCAGGGAACTTTAAATTTCTCCCAAAGTAGATGTTTAATTGTGCCCATCGAGGCCCTTTGCAGTGTTCTGCAGTAAGTTATTAGTTTTGCCCTTAGGACGCGATCCTGCTTTGGCAATTTAAATTCTAGCCTTATTTGTGACTGGTTAGTGCAGTCTGGGAGAGCAAAGATACGTCGGTAGCAGATGCATTGCTGTTTGTCTAGCCACTCGTGGAGATCATGTTTAAACATCATAGCTCCCTTTGTCAGGGCTGACATCACCTTCGCTGCTATCACCATTAGGATTGCCTCTGTATTTTGGCTAGCAACACTTCATTTAAGCTGGTTCATCTTGCAAGTCATATGTTTTGCAGTCATCCTCAAGGAGCCGAGCGGGGCGTTGTAGCCCATTCTTCCATCCAATGTGACTCAGAGGTTCTTAAAACGTTCTGTTCTTTCAGCTCTTGAGCCCCCAATCGACCAGACGCTCTTTTTGAACAGGCGTCTGCCAAAGATCAATGTTTTTGTATTTTTCAAGCTGATGGTAATTTCATTTACTAGACAATATTGTTCTAGAGCATCCACTGATCTCTGAAGGGCGATTTGAGTATTGTCAAGTATTACCATATCGTCAGCCTATTGCAGAATTTGTATTTTCCGCTGTGCCAATTGGGGTGGCCAAATCCTTGTTACTACCAGATGGTTTTCCAGGTCTGCCATATAAAGATTAAAAAGCGGAGGGGCTAATAGACAGGCGTTTCAACCCTTTATTAGTCGAGATTGTTTCTGACGTCACCCAGTTTGCTGTTAATTTGACTCTGACCCATGTATTTCTGTACAGTGATACTATTTTCATTTGGAGATGTGATGGTATCTGCTACTTCTTTAACGTTTCCCATAGTTTACCTCTGGGAATATTGTCAAAAGCGCTGGTCAAATCGATGAAAGCTGCATTAGAAGGGAGGGCCTTGGTGCTCCACGCTTCGTCAATCAGACAAAAAGAATTAGAAGATTATCCTCTATGTGACAGTGTTTTTGGAAACTGGTTTGTAACCATGGGATACATTTTTTCTCTTTAACCCACAGTTTAAGCTCTTCATAATAGTAGTTTCCCTTCGACATCGAGCAGTGCTATCATTTGATAATTTACGCGTAAGGTTCTGTCCCCCTTTTTGTGTATGGGCACTAAAATTGAGCCCCTTCAGCTTTCCGGAAAGGTTGCCAACCGTCGGCATACCAAGAATATCTGGGTTAAGATGGGCATCCAGGGGCTCCAATCAGCATTTAATAATGCTGCAGGTAGCTCGTTGGGCCCTGGTACCCCGGTTGATTCGATGGTCCTTAGGGCTGCTTCAACCTTTCTTCTGGGTGGCTAACTGCTAATGCCAGTTGATGTTCTTACAGAATTATTTTCCTTCACCCAGGGAGCTTTATGGTGGCCGAATTGCAGTGCTTGCCAGGGCTCAAGTTGGTGCCCATTGAGGATCTCACAAACTAGGGTGAGTTAGCTGTTCTCTTCTATGGGGCATGCCACATGTTTGTTATCCCCGCAGGAGGGGTCCTCTTTTAGGCCAGTGGTGGAGAAGTAAAGCTGTTTTATATGGTTGGCCCACTGTTTTGCTGTAATATGGCAGACTTTTTGGCTTCAAGTTTTAGTGAGCTTATTCACTAGCCCTCAAATTGTATTAGAGTCTTTTTGCTTAGGTGCACGATGTAGCTTAGCCCATGTTAGATTGTTATTTGACCTATTGTTTGCCCATAGCTGCCTTTTATATACTTGCCTTCATTTTCTTATTTTTTTCTTGTGTTCCTTTAGAAGCCCGACTTTTATGTCAGTGCCTTAGTTAACTTCTTCCTTATATATTTTGTTTTCTGGCTATCAGAATGCCCTCCTCTCTCTTGTTCAGATCTTCTTTTAGGGCTTTCTGCTGATTTGTCTTGTAGCAATGTGATCAGGAATGAGCAGTCTGTTATTAAGTCCTCTTCTCTCTTGGCTTCATGAAGCCTAACTAATATAGCTGCACCTTGAGTGTTAATTTGAGGATTATCATTTGCTAGTTTCTTTTTTTAATTGGGACAGATTCTTCTGGGCAACCCAGGGTCTTTATTTCATGGTACGTTGCTACCTTTAATTTAATCTTACATGCGACTACCGCATGGTCGCTTGTTATTTTTGGGGTGAACTGGAGGTCATCGATGTCATGAAAATGTTCAATTGAGGTCCAAATGTAGCCCAAGGATGTGAATCTCCAAGAGGAGAAATGGGTATAAGCAGCAGGGTGGTCGGACGTTACTCTACGCATTCCTAGGGCCTCTAGGGCATTCACCGAATTGGCACTGAATTTATCCTGCCTCTGATCCTGAGTGGATACTTGTGGGATACTCCAGTGTTCATCCTCCCATTCTTTTCATTCTTCGCTAATATTTATGAGTAGATTTGAGTTGAAATCCCCTCCAATTAATAGCGGAGTTGTAGGATATTCAGCCTGCAGATTTTATAATTGTCCAAGTAATAGGCTCGCAGTCTCGCTTTTCCTAGCCAGCGCTGGATGTAAATAGATATTGCCAATAATTAGAAGAGGGTTTGGAAGGTCACTTTGCAGCAAGATCACTCTTTATTTGAGTTGAAAGCCCTCCATTGGGTTGCCCGCCACATTGGGAGGGTAGGACGGGTAATGCAAAGTTTGCATGCTCTATAAACAACTCCTTGTCCAGTCTCCAGGTTTCCTGCAGGCAGATTATGTCATACTTAGTTAATTCCTCAAGTTCCCTTAGTTTGTCTTTTTTCTCTGATAGGCCTCTCACATACCAAATAGAGATTTTTATCTTCCGTATCGGTAGACTCGCTCTGCTTGTCTTGCATTGTTTAGGAAGCTGACCAAACAGGCCCATTTTGATTGCAAGAGGGGGTGCTAAAGCGCCATGTTTTTTCTTGCTATATGGCATGGGTTAAGAATTGGCAAGTTTAAAAACGTGGGATATCTCTCAGGGAAGATGTAAGACAAATTTGTACCCCACCTGGACAATTGTTCTTTATGGTTTATAAAGCTTGAAGCAAACTTTATCTCTTTAAAGTAGATCTCAGTTCATGCGTTCCTTTGCTTGTGCCCCAGGGGTTTAAAAGCTAGGTATTCCATGTCCTTTGATCTCAAGTTTTCCAGACATAGTATTTTGGTTGCCAGTCTTAGAATGTCTCACTTTCCTTAAGATACATAATCAGGGTGTAATAAAATTGTCTTAATTCCCATCACAGGCACCTCCGGTATTGCCCTCTTTTCAGGCATTTGGCAATCCTCAGAATTTTTGTATTTGGCGTTATAGTTGAAGCATTCATGCTCCTAAGTGGCCCGAGTGTGGGGCTGATCGATTTTCCCCACCGGTCCCTGGGAAAATCCATCTTTACCATGCGTTGTTGAAAGGAGAGCCCCCTCTGGCCTTTGTTTATTTCAATTTTAATTTCATTTGGGGCATTGTCTGAAGTGATGGTGAAATTTGTTGCAATGATTCCCTTTCTTTTGACTGTATATCTTTTTGTAACTTTTGTTTTGATGGGCTGCTCCAGAGTGCACCCCTGGCTATCTGGTGCCCCCTACCCACTTCTCTTGTGTTATGATGATCTGTATGCTGCTGTCCTGGATTTAGTGGGGCGGGTTCAATATTATCGTTTGATATGTTGACTATCATGGGGAGTACCAACGGTTCACTTTGTGGATTGATCCTTACCAGAGACGTTTTGTATGAAGATAGGGAATGGCTTAAGTTCTTGTTTTGGTTGGACTGCTTCAGGAGATATAGGATTTTTATGTTCTGGGATGCAGTTGGCAATTACGAGTCTTTCACTCCTATTTTTGATTTTATTTATATTTAGATTCCATAGGCGTTTTTTTTTTACCTGGACATCTGACTCCTGTCATTGTTTGACTTCCCATTTTTATTTGAATGCGGCAGGGATGCTTTCTGATTGACCGTCTGTTTCGGGAATGCTTGATCTAGGGTGGGGGACTGCAGCTCAGCCACAGTAAACACTGGAGGGTACTTTGCAGGCATTTTGCCCCTCGTGACTACTACTGCTTGCTGCTCGGCGCTCGTTTTTATATCATATAAGATTGATTGCATTATTTCTGGTAAGGTGTATAGCTCTTCCACTATCAGAGCTCACTGGCAGTATATTGCTTTATCCTTTACAAAATCCTGGGCCCGCCTAATTAATGAGTTTAAGTGATACAGTTTTGCATCAATCGCCATTGTAACTGTTTCCAGGTAGAACACGGGGAAGAACAAGATCCTTATTTTTGTGACCTCAAATTCAATCTTGTCCAGATCACAATGACCATCATTCATCTGCAATACTCTGGTTCCCGTTTAGCCGGTCCGGAATGCAGGAATTGTATTTGAATACTTACTATCATTTAAATCCAAAAGAGCCAAGCTCATGCTCTCGTGTAACTTGGTTCTAGAAACACTAAGGAAAATTATTTCACTGAGGCCTACCTCTTGCAGTAAATCAGTCACGGATGCAATGATGCATTCAGGCAAGACTATGGCAATTCTTTATATCTTCCTCGCCCAAAACACCTGATCCAGCATATGTTGACCATCCACAACATACCTTGTTGAATATGAGCGCAAACTCTGCACTCTCTATTCGAAGCACATGGTTACTAAAGTTCGTGTTGATCCCTTAGATGAAGAGTAGAAGTTGAAAGGAGTCTATATTTTCATACACCTTTGTAGATCTAAAAGTAGTCCTAGGAGGAGGTATCAAAAAGTAATGTTTAGAACACACAGTCTTAGCTGAGGACGTCTAACAGGTCATTTTACGTTTAACATGGTTAACCTTTATGTCTTGGATAGTCCTACTTCTTTATGAGATCCAAGTATGAGCTGAGCAGTTGTTTATAATGAGGAAATTACATGGGATTCTGCAATCCCTGTATAAATGTACGTCTCTAATTTCTTTATAATCAGTGACTTGAGACCCATCCAGTTGTCGATTATAAAGAAAAGAGGTCAGAACTCAACTGTAATACGTTTTAGCAGTTCAGTTCTGCAGTCACAATGCCTGTTGCCAGAACCAGCTGCCGAGATGTATGGCAGTTCAGGTCACGGAGCAGCTGTGTTGCTTTTCTTTATTCTGCTCTATTTTTCTAGCTTGCAGTGACAAGCAGAAAAAACATGTTTATTTTTGCAGTCCTTAGATAATTATAGAAAAGTTTGAATCTTTCTACATGTTGTAAACATTCCTAGGGACTACATCTTTAAAAAAAAAATGACTTGTATTGAACTGTTTTTAATATATTTTTGCAAAAACAGTTTTTGATTGGTTTAATTTGGCACTATGGGTTCTATTTTTCATGTTTGCAAATGCTCTCTAACTCATATGAAAGAGCTATGCATCACGGTTTTAAGTAGTTTGTGAGAAAGGTGATGGTGTGACCATGTGTTATATGTGATAAAGGACCTCTTCCGTATATAAGGATATTGGAAGTCTTGTCTGAATTCCATAACCTTATAAAGGAACTCAGCATTCGGCCTCATTTATCTATATGGTTGTGGAACTCCTCAGTGACTTGCAGTATCCTTGTAATGTACAACAGGGGGTAGTTTTTTTCCTTATCTCATTAAATGCCTTGGGTATGCAAAAAAACTTGAGTGGTGCATATATTTGAGAAAATATTTTAAAAATATAGGCCTTTAACTTTTGAATGCACTTCGTTGCAGACGCAGCGTAACAGTGGTAATTCTGGACATACTGGGGTATCCTAGGCATCATGCTGCCTATACTACAATCCAGCCGGTGGTATTAATGGCATGATGCTACCAACTCCTGCGTAATGCTTCCCTGGTGTGGTTGTGCCAATAATTGCTATATTGCCGAGAGGGGAGAGAGCACAGGATGGTAGGCGAATGTTGAAGCATCTTTGTCTTAAAGACCAGTGGACTAGACAAAAATTATCAGTTGGACGAGGGGATCCCCAAGCCTGCTATGTACATTAACCAGAAAGAAGCATTATTGGTCGTGCTGCTGTCTGGCCCTGACCCAGTTCTCGGTGGTTATAAGTGATTTAGCTCCATGTCCTCAAAAGCTGTGTGTGGTTGGGGGTTCTGATGTTTGTTCTTCATGCAAAAAACTAAATAAAGAAATTTTTAAACAAACATTGCAATATTGTACCAACTCTTTGCAAGAGCCACACATTACTTGCATGTACAGCTGGGGAGACTGGGCTGAAACAATATCTGACTGGTAGAGAAACGAAGGCGACTTGCATCTTACTCATTGAGGGGGCGAGCCATGCCTCCAGGATTTAGGATCCTTAGCACTTCTATCCATACAGGGAGTTCTCCTTTCTGAATGCACAGCCCAATAGCAGTCCACTTCCCTAATGTTGACTCTCGCTCCCCATGTCTGTCCATGTAGGATCTACTTTCCCACTGGACTTCAATGGATCACTCATTCCAATCCTTTATACAGAGCAAATTATTACTCTCCAGTGTGTTTTCTCTGGACACACTCCAAACGGCACTCTTTCAAGCACCATAGCCACTCCATTGTACACGATATCCCTCAATGTTCTACACCTTGTGCATGACCGTAGGCCGAGTGTCCTTCACATTACACCATCTTAATAGCCACTGTGGTGCGGGGTCTTCCTATGCAAATGCTGCCTGGTGCAGTGAGATCCCGTATCAGGTTCTGAGACAAAGACATGCAGGAGTTGAAGGGAGCTCTGGAAGCTCTTTGACAACTATACAATCACAAGGAGACTGGATATCACAGTTTTGTCACTGTAGCGGCATCAATTTTATAACATTTTTCTAGCGCTCTTGTCCTTCTGTATAATTATTCAAAAAACGGAATGTTAACTTGTAGGTTAAACACTTCAAAGAGGCAAAATTCTACAGGTTCCGAAATATAATATGTTTTAATGTAATCAGCAGTAAATCTAATATCAATGAAAATATGTGGGTAAAGCGTTAAAGAATTATCTTACATCACTTACCCTTATGCTGGAATTCTTCAAATCCGAAATGCAGGTAAATGCAAGCTGTACACAATTTAAATCTAGGCAGAGACGAGCGAGCTCTAGGAGCAAAGAAAGTCTGCAACATAATAAGATGATTGGATCAAAGGCTGATTGCTAATAATTATGACAATAATAATAATAAAAATAACAATAACAGTAATAATGATAATATAACAATATTCTCCTGAATTAATTTATATGAATCATTGTTCAGCTAAATACTCAGGCATTAACATGAGCCCCAGCATGCAGAGGACTATGGAGTCATTAGAAAAGATTTGTAATTAAAAGGTCTAAGTAGGGGCTACACTTTCTTCCAAGCTTTGACGTCTGAAACTTTAGGGTTGATAAAACTTGATATAGAAAGTGGAGAGGAAAATATTGAATGAATGACGAAAGAGGAAGGGAATAGATAACTGAATGAACAAAAATGAAGGATGTAGCGGGAAAAGGAAAGATGATAGCAGTGGAGAAATTAGTGAGTAAAGAAATAAAGAAAGAAGTGATAGAGGAATGGGTGAGTGAATGAGTATAGCGGGAAGGATGGCACTTAGACAGAAGAGAAATGAGGAGGTAGTAGATGAGGGGGGTAGAGGTAAAGTTTCAAAAGAAAGGGGTACAGTAAGAGACGAATTATTGGATGAATTGTGTGCAGAAAGGAAGCAAGCAGTAGAAGAAAGAAGGATAAAGAAGAGAAAGGAGAGTGAGACATGTAACCTAGAAAGTCAGTTACCGACCATGGAACCAACAAATCTGGGTTCTAATCGCAACATTCCCGTTTCGCCTCAGTTCTGCTAAACTAGGAGAACATGGAAATCAGCTAAACATCATTGTTAACCGCAAAATTATTATAAAGTACTGAAGAGGCGGAAATGCTGGCACAGAATTTATTTTCTATCCTTCCTTTATGAATGTTGTGTTTGAAAGCGATCAGATATGTACTGTCTAATTTTCACTATATAACTAACCTAAACAAAATAAAATGAACTTATATTCCTGTAACACAAAAGAGTTCTTGGGACTGAAATCCCATGGAGTACAACTCCAGAGAATGCCCCGAGATTCCGCGCGAAGAGCTCCAACGCCTTTCTGATTGGCCCTTCTCAGGAAAGGCCGCATGACTTCCCTAGCCTAAATCTTTCTGGCCATGACTCTATACTGAGCCTTGGAAGTGTAGCAGCCCCAGATAAAAAGAGTTTGTTTTGCAGTAAATTTAGTAAGCCATGTCAATTCAGTGAGAAATTGATTTACCCAATTTGCCAGTTGTGCCCTGAACAATGAAGTAAATAAGCTAAATAAAAACAATGATTTACATTTTTGATAAAATAGCAAACATTTCACTGACAACCATTGTTATTATGATAAGATAAAACAAAACTTACTTTTCATCATAGGTTAGATCTGCTTCTCCATCAACGTGTGCCAAAATCTGGTATATTTCATTCAAGTTTGTATGTGTATCCTTGCTGGTGTCCTTATCCTGTGATTTGCTAAATTATTTGTAGTAATAAATGTTATAAAAGAAGAAAAATACAAATTAGAAACCCAGTACAAATAAACGTATGTTACACACTGTAGATAGTTTTACTGGTGGTCGTCAGTTTCCATCCTACGCAGTCCTGGGTCATTACTAATACATCCTATCCATCTTCGCCCATTCCCAATGGAAGATTGCACAGAATCTCAATTACAAGGGGGAAGAAAGCTTGCAGGCCAGACTCAAGACAGCGAGACTTCTTTAATAACGCCAGACCAAACTGTGAGTTTGAGTTAAATACATAATGTATGGGAAAGGCAAATGTATTATGTAGAAACATCCAGAGGGTAATTATGCTAAAAAGCCACAGATGCCAGCACTGACCACATAAATGTGCAAGCCTTCACAAGGGGAACATCTTTTAAAGGATAACGTTCAAATATTCCAGCTACACCCAGAGGGCCATGGATGTTTTTGGCCTCCTTTGATGAAAACCCTTCACAGATTTAAAAAAAGAAACAGCCTGAAGGGAGGATGCATGGTGTACACCTCAAAACAAGGTACTTGACTGTCTTAGTACCCAGGTTGTAGGGGACGTGTGCACTTTCTGATTTATGAGGTAAAAAGAGAGTGCATAGACATTTCCAATCAAACATAAAAATGTGAAAGGTTTAGGGAATTTCAATTATGTATCACCAACTTTCCCTTTGAGGTATAGTAACACTGCAGGCAGTAATAACTGCAATGAAAAATAAACTGTTTATTATGCCAGATTAGGTTCACTGAGTCCTTTGTTTCAAATTATCAATATAACAGAATAGCTAATACAACACTCCTATCCCAAAGTGGGCTGGGCTTCTAGGAAGACAAGTTATTGTAAGCACATATTGCAGCCAGATATTGCAGACTGAATTCCTCCTGGATACCAAACTCAGCCAGGGAAGAAGCAAGAGAAAGAACATTGTCTGTACGAAAGGCAGTAAAGACAATATGCCCTAGAACACAGTGACCAACAGTTAGCAACTTCCTATGCCATTGCTGTTGGGTGGAATCTTTACTGACTCCCTGAATATGTTGCTCTAAGACAAAACACCTCGGCAGTCCTTAAGCACCAAGTGCCCAGGTACAGTGATATGTTTGAGGCATGGAGTACAAAACCATCTTCTTCTGTGACCGACAATCCTCTAACAGTGTGAAGAGAAGATGGGGCAAATACCTAGTTCCAGAAGTTAGAGTAGCCAGAGGGGCAATGTAGAGTCACTAGTAAGCTATGTGCCTTTTAAGCATGTAAATCATTTATTTTAGGAAAAAGTTAAAAAGAGAAGTAATATATCTAATGCTAGCAATCAACAACCTGATCCATTGGACAGTCCATGGTAGCACCCCGGCAGTACTCTCAATAGTTTGACATGATTGAAACCAGAGATTCTCAACTGGGAATTTGGGCGCCAACAAGCAGGTTCTGAAATGCCAACCAGCAGTTACAACTAGAAGATTTAACGAGACAAGGAATTAAGACCAATATGAAGCACCCAAGCACAAGAGGCCGTGAGAATCAGTAATCTGTGAAAGTGTTGTATCCTGATAGAAGGACTGTGGGTATTAAGCAGTCTTCTCGAATATTCCTAAATCTGCCAGGAGAGAGAAACCCTTCTCCCATCGTAGTAGGCATAAGAACTCAAACAAACTTTGGCTAAGAGCCAGGATGAAAAAGTACGTATCCGACGTCAGTGACAGTCATGGGTCAAACAGCCAAGAAATAATCCAGGACAAGGTTTACTTATCCAAAGTCAGTGACAGTCATGAGTCAAACAGCCAAGAAATCATCCATGACAGGGTTTACTTATTCAAAGTCAGTGACAGTCATGAGTCAAACAGCCAAGAAATCATCCAGGACAGGATTCACTTATTTAAAATCAGTGACAGTCATGAGTCAAACAGCCAAGAAATCATCCAGGACAGGGTTTACTTATTCAAAGTCAGTGACAGTCATGAGTCAAACAGCCAAGAAATCATCCAGGACAGGGTTTACTTATCCAAAGTCAGTGACAGTCATGAGTCAAACAGCCAAGAAATCATCCAGGACAGGGTTTACTTATCCAAAGTCAGTGACAGTCATGAGTCAAACATCCAAGAAATCATAGAGGACAGGGTTTACTTATCCAAAGTCAGTGACAGTCATGAGTCAAACAGCCAAGAAATCATCCAGGACAGGGTTTACTTATCCAAAGTCAGTGACAGTCATGAGTCAAACAGCCAAGAAATCATCCAGGACAGGGTTTACTTATCCAAAGTCAGTGACAGTAATGAGTCAAACAGCCAAGAAATCATCCAGGACAGGGTTTACTTATCCAAAGTCAGTGACAGTCATGAGTTAAACAGCCAAGAAATCATCCAGGACAGGGTTTAAATCATTCAGGACAGCCAAGAAATGATCCAGCACAGTAGCGGGAAAAGGACCTCACCAAACAGTTGAAGTTTAAAAAAAACACATATCTGACAAGCATGACCATTTGAATGTCTAAAAAGTAAGAATGATTTCCATTCTTGACAGAGATGACAGATTTACTGACCATCATTAGTTTCTGAAATTATGTCAGAATGGAAAAAGATGGGGTTTTGGAGTAGAAAATGGGGAGCTCTGCAGAATGCTAAGTGAAAATCTTTGACGAACCATGGTATACAATGGTGAGTTCTCAGAAAATACTTTTTATGTCTGAAAAATTCAGCTATTCTCCTGTAAGTGAACAGCTTCTGCAAATGTTGTATGCGTTCAGCACACTGCATTTGCAAAATAACGTAGAGAAACACTGGATTGGTTCTGAATCTAGTGGAGTATCACTCCTGGTCAGTCTATGGAATAAGCTATGAACTTAAGTTTGGATCGTGTGTTGCAGAATCCTTATATACTTTATTTTCCAAGGTTTTCTATGTTCACATTTTTTAATGAGGACGAAAGTACAATAACAAAAAGTCGTGTTTTTTTAAGAACCTTAGTTGATCTCCCTCAAGCTACTAAGTGAGTTAATATTAGTGGAAGAGACATGAATTTCATAAAAACAAACATTGTTGAAGGAAGTTGAACAACTGGGTTTGGCTTATTGGATTTCTTCCAGTCTGCACTTAAGAAAATACACATGGCAGCTTATACTGGAAGCAGTGCACAGATATGAGTGCCTTGGCCTTCTCTGTTGTAGATAGAGTTAGAGTGTAGAAGCTGCAGATTACAAAAAACAGCCCATGCTTAAGGCCACTTAACCCACATAGAGAATGCTAGAGGGTACAAGAAAGGCACAGGCCCGCTAACACTGTTGTCTTGTATTGACATCCAGAGTGGGTCTCCAGAGAGGAGCTGTAAGGGGGGTCCAAATCCCATTCCTTTGATGAGGTTGGATCTCAAGGTTACCGTCCCAGAGTTACCATCATATTAATCATGACAACATGGAAAAAACTGATCTTTAGCCAACTCTTCTCCATGCATATTTTCATATTCTTGTTTCCATCCTATTAATTATTGTTGAATACCATCACCAGTGTCTTAGTCCAGGGACTCAGAATGGTTCAAAATTGAAGAGTCAATATCTGCAAAAGTCTGAGCATAATCAAATGCCCCAGAGAAGTTTGAGTAGATATCAGAACAAGTGATGGATCCAAAAAGGCAGCATGAAAACCACTACTGCAAGAAGAACACTGCAGGCAGAAAGGAAGAGGGTGGTAAAATGTTAATACTACAGCATCTTTGCCACAAGTTACCCCAAAGGTATCCATGATAGGTGTTATTTAGAAAGCATCTCAAAGTAGCATTACTAGGCTTAGAGGGCATCCCCTGTGGAATGGAGAATGGTGAACTGGTGTGAGAAAAGGCATGTCTAATGTCCATGGGATGGGTCTGTATTCTCCAGGCCCACCCAGAGAGAAGCTGGCCATAGGTGTCATCTGTGAAGTTACTTATGAATGAAAGGAAATGAAAGCTTAATGAACCCAGAGAATGCTGTAACCATGGAGATTGTGCCACAGAAAGTGTTACACCTCTTATGTGAACTTGGCTCTCATGCAAACTCTTTGGTCTGGGTCCAAGACATGCTCCTCCATACCGTCTTCCTGCCTCATTGCCTATTAAGTGCAGAAAGCAATTGCCCTTGAAAACCAATACTCCTAACAAGAGCAAGAAATATTAAAAAATCAGATACACAGACAGAGGTGAAGTAATCATTCAGTGTACCGGGATCAGAAAAGTAACTGATTTTCACAGGGTGGCATTTTTCTACAAATCTAGAGAATTCAGCTTCTTGTGTGTCTGTTCACCACCCAACGTGTGTCCCTGAATCCAAGATGCTTCTTGCCATTTGACTCAAGAGACAACTTATCAGACTTGTTTGGTACTGGTGTCGAGGACTGCCTTTGTTGAGGGTCGGCAATCATGTCAAGTGACTGGCTTCTGGATGTGTGCACACTATGAACTCAGGGTCAACCTGGATGCAATAAGAATACAGCAAAGCAGCACCTTCCACAATGAAAACTGATTGTACAGTATATCTGGACAAACTCACAAGCTCCAGTCTAAGAACAATACCATGGTGCCTAAAGGCATGTTCTGCTGTAGTACTTTAGAGAAAGTGATTATGTAAATCTAAAGTACTTAGTACTTTAGAGTGAGCGACGATAGAGAAAACAAATAGAGAACTAGCCCTGTGGGAGCCTGCCTATCCTCCTGTGCTCTCCCGCTCTGACATGCTTTTCCTCTCCGTGCCATCCTTTCTTCGTTTGCAGCTACTAATAATAATAAAAAATACAAACATTAACCGGATCTATTTGCATCAATTGGATTTTATCCCAAGCAACGGAAATTTACACTCTAGCCCAGATACACCATCAAAAAACATGCTTTTCCTCTCCACCTGATGTGGCAATTGATGGATGCGACTTTGACTTAACTTGTGCTTTGTAGTGTGAAAATACAAAATCAACTCAAGTTTGAGGATGTCTAGGTACTAGAGTAGGTGTTTTTTGATAGTCCACATTTAATGAACGTCACAGAAGGCATAAGAGAGAGTAGAGGGAGCAAGGAATGTGACTGAAGGTTGGTGGAAACACCCACACCACGACAACAGGGAGAAGAGACAAAATCAAAATGACCATTCTAAGCGCCAGCACCTTGCAAACACATTGAGTTCTCTTGATGCAGAGAGAAAGAAGTGGGCCTCTGAAAGACTGGATTAGGATTTGGATACATCTGGGGCCCAGATGTCCAAGGGATTTACTGCTCTTAAAGAAACAGGTATTTCATGTAATGGTTCGCCAATTCATCCCTGAGATGAGTATGAGTAAGTTCAGAGGAAGGGGGAGTGGAGGTACCAGTGAGCAACAAAACCAACTTTACTAACTTGCAAAACGCAATCCACTGTCAGATATCTGTGATAATTGAATACATTTTGTTCATCAATTATTACCAAATTGCTGGTCCACATGCTCAATGGGATACAGATCCTACCAGGTTCAGTTTCACATCTCACACACAGTTAAAGAAACCCATGAGAAGTTTTTGAACCTCAGAAGATGCTGGCAAAATCTACTACGATCATACAGCATAGACAATCAGGAAAACTGTATTAAACAATTGAGCGAGGCCTAAAAAACATTTTCAATAAAGCAAAATAAAGATTGACTGAGAAGCTTATATTGATCACGAACACTCTGAAACACAGAATGAATATACAACTACTAAAACATTTTGATTTCTGCACATTGGTGGGATCATTAAGAGGGGTGGTTAGAGATTTGAAACAGTCAATAAAAACCTAGCACATGCTTAAGCAGCTATTAGAA
The DNA here is from genome assembly GCF_964204655.1 of Triturus cristatus. Taxonomy (NCBI): domain Eukaryota; kingdom Metazoa; phylum Chordata; class Amphibia; order Caudata; family Salamandridae; genus Triturus; species Triturus cristatus. The sequence continues at coordinate 467,746,651 of NC_140580.1, read as the reverse complement.
AAAAAATATTTTCACGTGCACTAGAAGTCTTTTATAGTACTTTATTCTTCCATTAAGCAAATATTGTAGGTATAGCTCTTTAACAAAGGAACTTCCCAGCCTGAAAATGCTCACCAAAAGATACCATACTCACACTTTTTATACAGGTCATTCGTCACTTAGGACACCTGGAGAAGAACCTGGTTGATTTTTCTTACAAAACATTACGACTGGAGCTTCCAGCACAAATTTACATTTTTAGAGTTTAACTCACTCAGATGCCACACCAGTAGCTGGAAGGAGATTACCTAAGGAGCTTAAACACACACAACTTCTCATTATTGCACTTTCGTCCTCACTGAAAAATATGAACACGAGAACCCTGGAAAATAAAGTATTCAATGAATCTGCAAGTAATGATCCAAACTCAAGTTACAGGTTCACGTCCCACTCTGTAGGTGACAACTGGTCACTGGTGATCAAAACAGCGGTAAAAATTGCATACAAACCAACGCATCCATCTCACCGGGCACCACGATAAGAGATAAGAGAAATATCCATTGCAAAATAGTCTTCAACTGAAATTCGGTTCAGGGGTAAGGAGTTCCACTTCTAAATAACACCCTGCTGGAAAAAACATCGCTGGATTTTCACGGTAACAAGCAAAACAGAAATATGTCCTAGTGTTCCCCATATACGTTAAAAATAATTGTTGATCTTTTGCAATCATTTGTATGCGCACAACCTGCCACTAAATACTGTCCAGAGTATTACAAAAGAGCTTTGAGTCCTGAGACCCATTTGCTATGACACATTGGCCATCACATGCACGACCGTCCTCGAACAAGGCTCATTTACATAGATGATAGGATTTACTTAATAGGTCTTCACAAGGTTAAGGACTTAAAATCCGCGCCGTATCCACCATCTATGTCACAAATGTAGACTCTCGCCACGCTACAAAAGTTACGAAGGGAACTGGGTCAGTGCCTAAGACGAAATTCCCAATTCAGATGTGAAGGCCCATGATGTAAACACCCCAATCACCCACACTTGACTACACTCATCGCACCGGGCCACAGACAGTAGAGAAGTAAAGATACTCGTGCTATGCTGTTCTATAATGAGCCCAAACAACTAGGGGCCATGTTTTAATGGCAAGAAATCGGCGTTAAATAAAGTACATTTGGCAGAAAAACACTCCATTATCACACTTCAACAGAAAAAGGAAATGAAGCAAACACTACACATTTTAACAGAAAAAGTAAATGAAGCAGAGCATGAGCACCGTGTCCTGAAGGCTTTCCGAAACTTCAGCCTTGCTGCATGTACAGCAAGGTCAGTCGAGGTTTCATTTTTGACGACCAGGACGAAGAAAGGGTCTATTCAAACTAAAACTAAACTATGTTCCCAGTTGGATGGAGAAAAGGATTGCATGTTTAGGACTTCAGGCAGGTGAGCTAGAATTAAAAGCGATTGGAGTTCTTTTTCTTTGACAGTCATGACATAAGAATAGGGGCTCTGCTTTTCCCTGTGGACTTGCCTGGATTGTCGCTGCCTTCCGCCGCTGCTAACTGACGCCTGACATCTCCGGTCATTGGAAGCTCCGTCCCCCGCCGCCGCTTTCACCATCTGCGGCCGCGGAGCGGGGACGAGACTACATCCCCCAGAACCCTTAGCGGCAGGGGAGCCGCCCACGCCGTTTTCGCGCCAGGAGGCGCACAAAACACCACCGTGACCCCCGCGTCGCGGGACCGCGCGCGGGCAACGCCGGGCTAAGCCCGGGCAAAGGGCGGGCCCTCTGTGGCCCTCAGAGGCCTGAGGAGATCTGGTCTGGGCCAGAGACGTTGTTGCTGTTTGATTTACGTCCTTGAGGTTGATTGTGAGCCCGCGCTTTATGGTTGTGTCATTAAGTGGTTATTAGAGTTAACATATGGTGGGTACAGTGGGCTTGTTGTCTCTGAAGAACCTTACTACTCCTGATTTAAATCTGTTATAGTATTTGGTGGAGTGGTAGGAACAATGAGCAACGGCAAACTTAATGAAATGCCGCCAATGAAGGGCCCAATGGATAATTATCTCATTAAAAAGGTCAGCAAGATTAATAGTGATAGGAGGGCTTCCTTGGGCAAAGAAAGTCTTATCTTGATGCCTGGAGAAGTGTCCCTCCCATCGGTTGATATACACACGGCTAGTAATCCTACCTGTGGAGTAATGAAAGCTGTTACTACTACTGTTCAGGTGCATAACGAAAGGCATGTTGACCCTTTAGCTAACCCTAAGGTTCATTTAGAGCATGCCCCGGTATCTACTAAATCGATTAGAAAAGTTAAAAAAGCTAAACGTAGATATAGGGGTAAGCATGCTCAAAAAAGAATAGTAACTTCAACTTATAAAAGCGGTGCTCTAACGCAGAAGTTTTTGGGTAAAAATCCCGATTTGGGGCATTTAGGGACAGAGCCATCATTTTTGCCTAATTCACAAAATTTGCCATTAGCTCCCATTACATTACATAATTTTGATCTTGAGGGATCTGTAGGCGAAGTTTCGGATAATTTTTATGTAGCAGATTCCCCTTTAAATACGCCCGACAACGCTGGCGACTCTTTATTGAGTTTTTATGCTAGCAGTGTCGACGAAGGGTCTCCTAATTTGCTCAATTTTTCACCGGCTTCTCCTCTAATCTCACTCAATGAAGAACCTAAAGGGACTAACCTCCAGATAAATAAGGGAGGTTTAACTTTAAAATGGCTAACTGAAAATTTGCAAGAGATCATAACTCCTATTCTTAGGGAAGTAATAGGCCAATTGACCTCGCAGATGCCATCCTTAGTAACCAACCATTGCTTTCCTAATGAGAGAGATACTTTGGCGAAAATTGAATATATGGTAAAATCTCTAATTCAGCCTCTTTTGGAGAATGTCGTAACCACTAACATGCGCTTTGACTTTATTGAGAAAAAACTCACTGATAACACCTTTACACTTTCTGCCTTGGTGACAGGCCTAGAGAACAGTAGCTGTGGCAATTCTTCTGCCAAAGCACCGAGTAATATTACTTCTGACCCACTAAGCCATTCTACTACTCTAAAATCTACCCAGATTAGACATGTGCCATCCTGCCTTCCATCTACTAAAGCTCCAACTAAGCCCCTCCAAACGAATAAAAACATGCAAAGTAAAGCAATTGATAATATAGCCGATAATTTGACCTCGGAATCAAATTTAGCTTCAACACAAATGAACAACGTGCCTATTAAGGAAGGTGGCCTAAAGAATACCCTTAATAAACCTCGGCAATCCCACAATATAGTGGATCTTCCTCCTGAAGCTGCTCCCTATGCAATTGTTCTAGCTGGCGTCCCTGAGCTCACTAATGATATCAGGGAAGATCATCAAAGCCTTCGGAATAAAGTGATCTATTGGCTGCGCAAGAATAGACCATTGCCCGCCTATATTAATGGGGAAATACTGCATGTTAGGCGTTGTGAATGGGTGGGGTCGCGTCCCAAAGACATAAAAGGGGACGTAATTATAGTAAATTTTAAAGACCACAGAGCAGTCAGACACATTGGGGATTGGTATGATTACATTAGCAGTGATACTGTTTCGACACATTATCTTAACTATTTTTACCCATATTCACCAGTTCAATATCGCTCAAACCAGGAGGACGGTTGGCAGATTGTCAATAGATCAGAACCTAACCATTACGGCCGTAGTCGATTTTCACTTGCACAAACACGTGAATCATTCAATTGCCAGTCTAGACAACCCCATCCTCCTAATAGAGGTTTGAACAATTATTTGTGGGAAAATAGAGACATTGTCCTGCCTGCCTATAATTTACCAACCCAAAACCGGTTTGATGTCTTTTCAGGGTTAGAATATGTGGATTGACGCAAGACCGTTACTCCCAATAGCCTACCTATTAGTCCAGGTGTACATAATGTCGATACTCAGGAGAACACCAATGAACAGGCGTCATTATTTTGCACCGAGGTTATTATGTATGCACAAACTATTCATAGTACAACCTATGATAATAAGAGGATGGATAGTTATGATCCCAGCCATAAGGCCTTACACACATTTAATTTAAATGATGAGGGACTCATTGGGAGCCCCTGTCATAATCAAATCCAGGAGTCTGGGACCCCTAGTAATTTAAGCAATGGGGAAATCAAAGTTAAAGTTAATAGGAAAACCTGCACACTTCTATTTTGGAATGTGGCAGGTCTTAGGGAGAAAATCAATAACCCATCCTGGGGCACACTCATGGATGGTCATGATATCCTGGCCTTCCAGGAAACATGGTCCTTAGACCCAGTGAACATGCATGGGTATAGAAGTTTTTTTACCCCGGCGGTGGGGGGTACCCATGGTAGAGCTAAGGGAGGTCTATTGACTTTTGTCTCTAATTTGCTTAGATATGATGGGATCTGGTTTTCCCCAAAATCTAGCTTTTATCAACTGATTATTTTAAGGAATATAAAGGGACTTAATGTCGTTATTATTAATTTTTACAATAATATACCAAGGAAAGAAATCCCCAGTGTCCTAGCAACACTGAGGGAGGATTTATATCATGAAATAGACAAAACCGATAGAGAAGTTATGTTTGTTTGGGGGGGGGATTTTAATTCTAAACTTTGTACTAAGAGTAAACAGGGATTATGCGGGTTAATGATAGAGCAGGAATCTAACTTAACTCATTTCGAACATTCTCTGATTGGGGATTTATTGAATGACATTATGTTTATGTATGATTTAGGCTATGTAAATGAATCCGCCCAAAATCCTACCACCTTCGTGCCTACATTTATTGGTAAAGGTGCATCATCCACCATCGACTTTATTATTGCCTCAAATAATTGCAGTCACAAATATATTAAATCTAGTACCATGGACCTGCCGGTAAGCGATCATTTGCCCCAGATTATGGTGGTTGAAAATCTTTTTCCTGATCAACAAGAGGATGTGCCTCTTACACATATAGCATCGGATATGGCCCTTGGTAGTCAAAATGGGTACTATTTAAAATGGGACAAGGTTGTCCCGGAAAGGTTCTTAGACAACCTATTGAAGGTTTGCCCTGGTAGTTTTGCCATCTGCTTAGATGATAAATCTAGTAGTGACTTGATTATCGAACACTTTAATATAATAGCCACCACAATTAAGAATATATTGTGGGTGGAGGCAAACAACGGTGCAAAGGGTAAGAGAAGCTGGTTTGATAATGCCTGCACCAGATCTTTAACAGCTTTAAAAAGAGCCGTTCATAGAACTCCACGTGATCCCATCGAAATAAGACACTGCAGGAAAAAATATAATGAAGCCTTAAAGAATAGGAAAATGGATATAAAAAAGAATGCCCTGGAAATGCTATGTGAAGCATCGCAACAGAAGGATACATCTGCATTCTGGAGGGCTGTTAATACACCTTTCCTATACGATAATTCTAAGGCGCGTATAGAGATTGCTATCACAGAGGAGGATTGGGTGGCGCATTTTTCTAGCCTTTATAGTTCACAAGAATTTCCCAATATTACTAGCCCTATCACTGGGGATCTTATAGGTGAAGGGAGTGAAAAATTGGCAGTAACCCTGGAGGAAGTCAATAAGGGTTTGAATGCAATGAAGGGCGGCAAAGCTGCAGGGCCCGATGGGATCCCTGCTGATTTGTATAAAGGAAATGCTGAGCTTTGGGGTCCCATGCTGGTGCAATTATTTAATGCAGCACTGGCTAGGGGCCTAAACCCGTCCTGGTTCACTTCGGTGATTGTACCCATTTACAAAAAGGGAGACAGACAATGTTGTGCCTGTTACAGACCAATCTCCTTATTGGACTCATCTGTTAAAATCCTGGGGAGAATTATCTTGGCTAGACTACATAGCTGGGCAGTAGAAAATGACATAATGAGTGACCTACAATACGGTTTCCAAAAGGGTATTGGCACCATTGAACAGTGCCTAAATCTGATGTTAATACAATCAAAATATCTTAGCATAAAGGGTGAGTGCCTGTACTTTACGTTCGTTGACCTTTCGTCAGCGTTTGATTGTGTTTCACATGCTAAATTATGGGCAATTTTAAAAGAGATAGATGTGGAGGATTCAATCGTGTGCTTCTTGAAGGATCTTTATTCAGGTGCTAATGCTACGGTTCGCTTTGGCAGTGGGGGCCAATGTACCAGGAGCTTTCGGGTGGGCCGGGGCGTGCGTCAGGGATGCGTCCTGGCCCCCTTCTTATTCCTGGTGTATATTAATGGTCTTGAGCGCCACCTCTTGCGGGAGTGTGTGGACATGCCTAGGATTGGGGGAAGGTTCGTCCCCGCGCTCCTATATGCGGATGACGCAGTTTTAATGGCTCGCACCCCCATGGCGCTACAATCTTTGATACAATCCTTTGAATCTTTTATGTCCAATCTAGATTTAAGGGTTAATTGTAGTAAAACCTTCACAATGAACTGTGGCAAAAAAACTGGCAAACATACTAAAAGAATGTTCTTGAATGGAGTTTGTTTGGAATCTACTTCTACCTTCCCCTATCTTGGCGTTCTGTTCCACGAAAATGGGGTGTGGTCCCATGCAGTTAAGGCCAGAACTTTTTTGTTCCAAAAAACTATAATGGCCTTAAAGAATTTTATTAAAAAACTGGGAAAGAAACCGATTAAAGAAATTTTAACAATTTATAATGCCACATGTATATCGGTTGCTATGTATGGCTCAGGTCTTTGGGGCTATTTTAACATTGATTCGATCCAGAAAGTGGAAAACAGATTTTTGAGATATGTCCTGGCAGTACCTCAGTGTGTCGCGACCTATATCTGCCACATTGAACTTGGTCTAACATATATATCCGATTCGATTAGAATCCAGCCAGTTCTCTTATGGCATAGGATCTGGACAACTAATGAGTGCACCATGAATCGGGCCATCCTGCAGGACGTCCTTAAATTGGAAAATGTGGGTTGTGTAGAATGGCTAACTTATGTTAGAACATTTCTTGGTAAAATTGGTTGCCCACAATATTTCGAAGAGCCACTCTTAATGGACCAGGTTTCTAGGAAATCTTTGTTTAGGTTATCCCTGGAATACCTCATGGAAATTAGAAGGGTGGAGGAAATGAAGAAAAAGACTGTATCTCTACATTTTCCTCTGCTCTCTGGTATTAAAGTACAGCCATATTTATCATTGTCGATATCAAATTATGATCGTTTTATCTTGACCCGTTTTAGATTGTCTATTGTTTTTAGACTTTTGTCTCTCCCAGTTATGAATTCGTGGTCGTCAAATCTACCTCCATGCTTGTGTGATGATTCTTCATCCCAGTCAGATATTCACATTTTATTCTTTTGCAAATTGTATACTACACCTCGTAGGTTATATATTACTCCACTTCTTAAAGAATGGAAAATCAATAACTATCGCCTTGCCTTTTTAGAACTACAGAGAATGGATACTCTTCTTACCATTACCGCAGTCCTAAGTTTTTTTAAAACTGTTTTTAAACTCAGGAAAACATTGGGTCTTTAATATGTTTTAAATTTTGACCCTTCTCCTTTTTATATTCTATGTGTATTATGTATTACTGAAATTTACTGCTGTAACTTTCATGGTTTTTGTCTTTAAAACCGAATAAAGTATTCTTGACTTGACTTGACTTGAATAGAGCAGCGCGAGAATCCCTCCCTGCCCCCTCGAGGGGAGTGACAGACCAGGAGCACAGGTCATACAGAGCTTGTGTAGGAGGGCCTGACCTTATCAAGAGTCTCATAACCACGAAACAATGCTTGGCAGTGAAAGAAAGGGATCTCAGGGTAGCAGGAATTAACATTTTAAGTCTTCGGACATTCCTCTTTAGAGGTGATCTGGTCGTTTGTTGTCCCCTATTAGGATGAGCTTCCGATCTAGGGAGGGAGAGGCCTGTTGACAACAAGAAGTCATACATGAAACCATCCCTACAGCAATGGACTGCTTACAAGTCAACATGCATCCAGAAATCCATAATTAAGGAAATGCTGCTTTGACTTGAATGCCTTATTTTGTTTAGTTAGTTCTCTTAACATCTATGGAACGTAAATACCTTTCTGCCGTAGTAAGTGGGGCGGGGCTGTCTAAGGGGACAATGTGAAAAGTGGTCAAAAAGATGGGACTTTATTGCAATAGAAAAAACAGTGCAAGTGTAGTGGATGCATTAAGCCCAAAAACCTATCAAATTCGAACTCTACAGCAGAAAGGTGCCTTAGATGTGATGAGAAAAATGATCATTGAATCTAGTGGTGATGATTCCCAAACATATTCACATTGCCAACACCAGCCTGGCTTAGCATTGGCCAGATCTGTTCACAAAGTCAAGTTAAGAATGATAAGAGATATGAAGACATATTGCAGTGAGGTTTCCTAATGGGCGTTGAAGGCTGCGTATACAGGATTCCTTTAGGTCGCTCACTTTGAAGCACTGAACACAGAAGTTAAGTTCTCTTTCCAGCTGAAGAGTTTATTATAAGATGCTACTGCATCTGAGAAAGGACAGCATCTCATTGGTGTTTCATCTTCAAGCAGCCACAAATAAAATGTGTTCCATAACTTATCCTAAGCCTCTCAACTAATGCTAAAATAAATAAAAGTAGGAGTTCATTATTCACACTTCATTAAAATAAAGGAGTAAAGTTAAACTGGGCACTTACCTTTTTATTTTTTTTAGTTTATAAATCACGGATAACTTGACTGACCCGTTCATCTCCTTGGCAGCTTTTGTAGCATCCATCAATTTACTTAACACCTAAACAAATAAAATAATAGTGGTGGAGACAGGTTTTGGTGCTGAAGTCAAAATATCCATTCAAAAGGCATCATATCCAGGTGCAGCAGCGTGACTTGTCAAACTTTACTGTCTCTCTGAATACCATACATCGAGCAAGCAAAGGGAGGGTGGCCAAAACGTCCCTTTACAGTTTGGCAAACAATCTGGCAAAAAAACATGAGCTTCAAAGAAAGGTCATAAGGGGCACACATAAAACTTACGCGCCAGAGCTGCAATTAAATGTCCTACAACAACATGGAAATTATGCCATAAAAGCAAACATTGCCTACAGATCAGAAAATATTATCAGTGTAATTGAAGCTTCAAATTTATATAAATTTACCAATTTGAACCCACATATCAGTGTCAGGGGAAGATTAAACCCCAAGCGATTGTTGGAAAAACTGGTCATGAATAAAACTGCATTTGGCAGAAAAGAACCAATGACAAGGGTTTGAAAGGAAGTTTAAATGGGGTTTGACAATGCTAATCACTGTGAACTACAAATGTAACCATTCTCATCACAGGTGTCCCCATAGTCTCTGCTGGCTTCTCCCAGAACTCCACTCTGACTGGTCTATGCCACTTTTTTGTGCCCCCAGAATTGGAGCTAATGTTCCTCAGTGTTCAATAAGGGCTAATAATATCTTCACGTTATGACCGTTGCCCCATGCACACAGTAGAGCTGTCTCTGAGATGTAGGGGTGCAGCTATCATTAGTGCAGCAGTTCCAGAGGCATCGGGTCCCAAAGACGAGACGTGCCTTCGATACCCCACTTATGGCTAGATTTTCACTACTCAAGTGACAAAGAAGTCCAATTTTCTTGATTGCATTGGGACCCGGGACACCTTTGTTACAGTTCCACTGACACGGTGACCAAAAGCAACAAATCTAAATGTCTGTGCATAATTTCTCCATGCTACGTGATCTTCTTGACCTTTATCAGCTACCCCTAGCACCTCTGTGCCCTCCACACCACTTCACTCACTCAGGTCCCCTTATGCACATTTTGTTACACTCTTCTACATTTCAATTGTGCCTGCTCACTGGCTCTTGGTGTGCACCATGCCCACTGTAGCTGGAGCCATATTTGGAGCTCGAATCGAGGTTTAGCTGTTATTGTGGCGAAGGCCAGAAACTACAACAGTGTTTTATACAGTATGGAGTGAAGCATTATTGTAAAGCACAGAAATATCAGACATTACAACGCAGGGCTTTACCCCATCAGGCATTACAATGCATTGAATTTTATAATGCACTGAAATATCATGCAGTGCTTTACAACGCATGCCTTTACACCAGATTGCATGTTGTAAAGTCTGATATTTTTTATGTCTGTATATTTATACTTTTAAATCTGTCAACCTTAGGGTGGTCTTCCCCCAATTTTTGCCTAACTCATATATATTTTTCTGAACTCGTTTTTCTTGGCCTTACAACTCTGTGCACTTTACCACTGCTAACCAGTGCTAAAGTGCGTGCTCGCTCTTTAAAACATGGTACCATTGGTTTGTCCCCAATTGGGATATTTATTTACTCATAAGTCCCTAGTAAATTAGCACTACTTGAACCTAGGGCCTATAAATTGAATGCTGTTAGTGGGCCTGCAACACTTGTTGTGCAGGCCCACTAATAGATCGAGTAGCCCATTAAACAGGTCTCAGGACTGCCTTTGCAGCTTGTGTGTGTAGTTTTAAACTGCCAATTTGACCTGGCAAAATCAACCTTTTGCCAGGCCCAAACTTTCCTTTTAATACCTGTAAGTCACCTCTAGGGTAGGCCCTGGACAGGCCAGAGGATAGGGTTCAGTGCATTTTGGAGTTACCTTATTACAATGAATAAGTTGCAACTTCCAAATGGGAACAGGTGAACTGTTCATGTTTGGTGTCTTTGGAATTGTAATGAAAAATCCTCTTTTTTGGCAAAGTCGGATTTTGGATTACAACTTTGAAAATGCCACTTTTAGAAATTTGCTGCGGCCACAAGTGATGGACGGCATGCCGAATAAATAAAACATTCGACCCCATTCAAGATATCTGGCTTGCTGTTCCACTGGATTGAAGCTAGCCTGGCTGATGAGGGGTGATACCCTGAAACCTGTCCCAGGATGCTGGTATCTGGTCCAGGGTGGACCCTGCTAGGCAGTTTGGGCTGGACTGGTCCCATAAGTAGTAGTGTCAAGACTGATTTGCATATGTCTGGTAACCCCTGTAGTAGTGTACAGACGGGGCATGGGCTTAAGGAAACCTTAACACTCCAAAGGGAATCTTCTAGACGTTTCTCTCACTTCAAAGCAGGCACCAGGTATAAATATTGGACTTCAGACAACAACTCTTCAGCCTTCACCCTGACAAAGATTGTGGTTGCTGCTTGAGTAGGGTTTCACTCTCCGTCAACGGGTAACCCAATTTCTTACAGATATATATATATATATATCCAACAAAAGACCCTTTGTGAAGAAAGCCAGAGTACACAGCGGGGAGCTTTCGAGAATGCTTTAATGACAGGTTGGTATAGCATGATGCATTTCGGCGTTTGCCTTCTTCAGATGCCGCTAGCTTGACCGGGAACACTCCTCCTTACACCCTTGATATTCTCAGGCCCTCCCAATCAGGGGAGGTCAGCTGGCTCCTCCTACCGATCATTCTCAGCTGCAGTTCGATGTTGGAGAACTACAGCTCCCATGATGCAGTGTTCTGGTGAGTACCATATGTGGAGCCATAGTGTTTGATCTTAAAATGAGAGCTGTAAATCCTGTCAAGGAGTGGGGATATTGTAGATGTGAAGAAATCCCGTAAATAACAGTCCAGCATTCTCTCGGTTCCCCAACGTTCCAGCCCCAACATCAAAGTCAAACCGGGCCATGAAACTGGGATACAGTGATCCCGCTTTCCCGTGAAGTCACGGGCTGTGCCTGACAGTGGCCGCTTGCCTGAATTGATTCTGCGGCAGTCCTGCGATATCCGATCCCTCAGGTAAACAACTGCATAGATGCCAACATTCGCAGGACGCTTTGCAGAACGGGTCCTCTTAACGTGCTGCTGGCAGGCACGTAAACTATCCAACAAAAGACCCCTTCGTGAAGAAAGCCAGAGGACACAGCGGGGAGCTTTTGAGAATGCTTTAATGACAGCTTGGTATGGCATGATGCATTTCCGCGTTTGCCTTCTTCAGATGCCGCTAGCTTGACCGGGAACACTCCTCCTCACACCCTTGATATTCTCAGGCCCTCACAATCAGGGGAGGTCGTCTGGCTCCTCCTACTGATCATTCTCAGCTGCAGTTCGATGCTGGAGAACTACAGCTCCCATGATGCAGTGTTCTGGTGAGTACCATATGTGGAGCCATAGTGTTTGATCTTAAAATGAGAGCTGTAAATCCTGGTAAGTCGCCAGTAGATAGTTATAGTTAGGACCTACTTTCCATAGGAAAAGCGTTTTTTCTTTTCCCAATAACTTTGGCGCTGGTTAACGAATCTTCGCGATATTTTCAAAATTTGTGGCCCGCTCCGGTCAGCTTCTATCCTGAAAGTTTTGGGGTGATCCGCAAAGTGGGAGCTAAGAAAAAATGGGGGTCCCAAAACCTGTTTTCTCAATGTTATTTCCCATAGGAAACTTTAGACACGACTTCAGCCCGAACTGCTGAATGGAATTACACCAAATTTGGCAAAAAGGTAGCCATTGGTTCAGAAAGAAACCTTTTTTTAAAAAAATGGTGTAAATCTGTTAAGTAGTTCCTGAGAAATTAAAAAAATAGAGGTCAAAAAATCAATTTCCCATAGGAAACTTTAGACATGGTTACAGCTGAAACTGCTGAACGGAATTACACCAAATTTGGCAAAGAGGTAGTGCTTGGTTCATAAAGCGACCTTTCTTTGAATGGTGTAAATCTGTTCAGTAGTTTTCAAGATATTAAAGGAAAAAAATCTTTATATATCTGGGCGGGACCTAAGTACACAAGCACGAGCTTGGCTCTAATTGGCTGCCAACACTTCAATACAGGAAGTGATGGCAGCCATCTTGGTGCAATGCTTTTTAGGTCTCGTCTAGCGACGCAGCGCATGCGCTCCCCACTACACAAACACCACTGCACTGCCCTAAACCCTAAAACACTACCTAAGCACGACCCCCTACACTGCACAAACACCACTGCACTGCCCTAAACCCTGAAACACTACCCCAGCACGACCCCCTACAATGCCAAAACACCACTGCACTGCCCTAAACCCTGAAACACTACCCCCAGCATGACCCCCTACACTGCCCGAACACCACTGCACTGCCCTAAACCCTGAAACACCACCTTCAGCACGACCCCTTACACTGCACGAACACCACTGCACTGCCCTAAACCCTGAAACACCGCCCCCAGCAAGACCCTCTACACTGCCCGAACACCACAGCCCTAAACCCTGAAACACCATCCCCAGCAAGACCCCCTACACTGCCCGAACACCACTGCCCTAAACCCTGAAACACCACCCAGCAAGAGCCCCTACACTGCCCGAACACCACTGCACTGCCCTAAACCCTGAAACACCACCCCCCAGCACGACCCCCTACACTGCCCAAACACCACTGCACTGCCCTAAACCCTGAAACACTAACCCCAGCACGACCCCCTACACTGCCCGAACACCACTGCACTGCCATAAACCCTGAAACACCACCCCCAGCAAGACCCCCTACACTGCCCGAACACCACTGCCCTAAACCCTTGAACACCACCCCCAGCAAGAGCCCCTACACAGCCCGAACACCACTGCACTGCCCTAAACCCTGAAACACCACCCCCAGCAAGACCCCCTACACTGCCCGAACACCACTGCCCTAAATCCTGAAACACCACCCCAGCAAGACCCCCTACACTGCCCGAACACCACTGCCCTAAATCCTGAAACACCACCCCAGCAAGACCCCCTACACTGCCCGAACACCACTGCCCTAAACCCTGAAACACCACGCCCAGCACGACCCCCTAGACTGCCCGAACACCACTGCTCTGCCAAAACCCTGAAACACCACCCCCAGCACAACCCCCTACACTGCCCAATCACTGCACTGCCCTAAAGCCTGAAACACCACCCCCAGCACGACCACCTACACTGCCCAATCACTGCACTGCCCTAAAGCCTGAAACACCAGCCCCAGCACGACCACCTACACTGCCCGAACAGCACCGCACTGTCCTGAACACTAAAACACCAGCCCCAGCACGACCCCCTACACTGCCAGAACACCACTGCACTGCCCTAAAGCCTGAAACACCAGCCCCAGCACGACCACCTACACTGTCCGAACAGCACTGCACTGTCCTGAACACTGAAACACCAGCCCCAGCACGACCCCCTACACTGCCCGAACACCACTGCACTGCCCTAAACCCTGAAACACCAGCCCCAGCACAACGCCCTACACTGCCCGAACACCACTGCACTGCCCTAAACCCTGAAACACCACCCCCAGCATGACCCCCTACAATTCCCCGAACACCACTGCACTGCCATAAACCCTGAAACACCAACCCCCCGCACGACCCCCTACACTGCCCGAACACCACTGCACTGCCATAAACCCTGAAACACCACCCCCGCACAACCCCCTACACTGCCCGAACACCACTGCACTGCCCTAAAGCCTGAAACACCACCCCCCGCACGACCCCCTACACTGCCCGAACACCACTGCACTGCCCTAAACCCTGAAACACCACCTCCCAGCAAGACCCCCTACACTGCCCGAACACTACTGCACTGCCCTGTACCCTGAAACACCACCCCCAGAAAGACCCCCTACACTGCCCGAACACCACTGCACTGCCCTGTCACTGAAACACCACCCCCAGAAAGACCCCCTACACTGCCCGAACACCACTGCACTGCCCTAAACCCTGAAACACCACCCCCAGCAAGACCCCCTACACTGCCCGAACACCACTGCACTGCGCTAAACCCTGAAACACCACCCCCAGCACGACCCCCTACACTGCCCGAACACCACTGCACTGCACTAAACCCTGAAACACCACCCCCAGCAAGACCCCCTACACTACCAAAACACCACTGCACTACCCTAAACCCTAAAACACTACCCCCAAAGACCACTGCACAACCCTAAACCCTAAAACACTACCCCATACACTACACAAACACCGCTGCACTACCCTAAACCCTAAAACACTACCCCCAGCACGACCCCCTACTCAAACACCACTGCACTACCCTAAACCCTAAAACACTACCCCAGCACGACCGCCTACACTACACAAACACCACTGCACTACCCTAAACCCTAAACACTACCCCCAGCAGTACCCCCTACACTACCCAAACATCACTGCACTACCCTAAACCCTAAAACACTACCCCCAGCAGTACCCCTACACTACCCAAACACCACTGCACTACCCTAATCCCTAAAACACTCCCCCAGCACGACTCCCTACACTACCCACACACCACTGCACTGCCCTAAACCCTAAATCTACCCCCAGCATGACCCCCTACACTACCCAAACACCACTTCCTTACCCTAAACCCTAAATCTACCCTCAGCATGACCCCCTACAATACCCAATACCCAAACACCACTGCACTACCCTAAACCCTAAAACACTACCCCCAGCATGACCCGCTACACTACCCAAACACCACTGCACTGCCCTAAATCCTGAAACACTACCCCCAGCATGACCCCCTACACTGCCTGAACACCACTGCACTGCCCTAAACCCTGAAACACTACCCCAGCACGACCCCCTACACTGCCCGAACACCACTGCCCTAAACCCTGAAACACCACCCCCAGCAAGAGCCCCTACACTGCCCGAACACCACTGCACTGCTCTAAACCCTGAAACACCACCCCCAGCACGACCCCCTACACTACCCGAACACCACTGCACTACCCTAAACCGTAAAACACCACCCACAGTACGACCCCCTACAATACCAAAACACCACTGCACTGCCCTAAACCCTGAAACACTACCCCCAGCACGGTCCCCTACACTGCCCGAACACCACTGCACTGCACTGCCCTAAAGCCTGAAACACCACCCCCAGCACGACCACCTACACTGCCCGATCACTGCACTGCCCTAAAGCCTGAAACACCACCCCCAGCACGACCCCCTACACTACCCAAACACCACTGCCCTAAACCCTGAAACACGAAAACCCAGCAAGACCCCCTACACTGCCTGAACACCACTGCCCTAAACCCTGAAACACCACCCCCAGCAAGAGCCCCTACACTGTCCGAACACCACTGCACTGCTCTAAACCCTGAAACACCACCCCCAGCACGACCCCCGACACTACCCGAACACCACTGCACTACCCTAAATCGTAAAACACCAGCCACAGTACGACCCCCTACACTACCAAAACACCACTGCACTGTCCTAAACCCTGAAACACTACCCCCAGCACGTCCCCCTACACTGCCCGAACACCACTGCACTGCACTGCCCTAAAGCCTGAAACACCACCCCCAGCACGACCACCTACACTGCCCGATCACTGCATTGCCCTAAAGCCTGAAACACCACCCCCAGCAAGAGCCCCTACACTGCCCGAACACCACTGCACTGCCCTAAAGCCTGAAACACCACCCCCAGCACGACACCCTACACTGCCCGAACACCACTGCACTAAACCCTGAAACACCACCCCAGCACGACCCCCTACACTGCCTGAACACCACTGCACTGCCCTAAACCCTGAAACACCAGCCCCAGCACAACCCCCTACACTGCCCGTACACCACTGCACTGCCCTGAACCCTGAAACACCAGCCCCAGCATGACCCCCTATACTGCCCGAACACCACTGCACTGAACACTGAAACACCAGCTTCAGCACAACCCCCTACACTGTCAGAACACCACTGCACTGCCCTGAACCCTGAAACACCAGCCCCAGCACGACCCCCTACACTGCCCAAACACCACTGCACTACCATAAACCCTGAAACACCAGCCGCAGCACGACCCCCTACACTGCCCAAACACCACTGCACTGCCTTAAACCCTGAAACACCCCCCAGCACAACCCCCTACACTGCCCGAAAACCACTGCCCTAATCCCTGAAACACCACCCCAGCACGACCCCCTACACTGCCCGAACACCACTGCACTGCCCTAAACCCTGAAACACCACCCCCAGCAAGACTCCCTACACTGCCCGAACACCACTGCACTGCCCTAAACCCTGAAACACCACCCCCTGCAAGACCCCCTACACTGCCCGAACACCACTGCACTGCGCTAAACCCTGAAACACCACCCCCTGCACGACCCCTTACACTGCCCAAACACCACTGCACTATCCTAAACCCTAAAACACTACCCCAGCATGACCGCCTACACTACACAAACACCACTGCACTACCCTAAACCCTAAACACTACCCCCAGCACGACCCCCTACACTACCCAAACACCATTGCGCTACCCTAAACCCTAAAACACTACCCCCAGCAGTACCTCCTACACTACCCAAACACCACTGCACTACCCTAAACCCTTAAACACTACCCCCAGCACGACACCCTACACTACCTAAACACCGCTGCACTACCCTAAAACACTCCCCCAGCATGACTCCCTACACTACCCAAACACCACTGCACTACCCTAAACCCTAAATCTACCCCCAGCACAACCCCCTACACTACCCAAATACCACTGCACTACCCTAAACCCTAAATCTACCCCCAGCACGACCCCCTACACTACCCAAACACCACTTCACTACCCTAAACCCTAAATCTACCCTCAGCACAACCACCTACAATACCCAAACACCACTGCACTACCCTAAACCCTAAAACACTAGCCGCAGCATGACCCCCTACACTACCCAAACACCACTGCACTACCGTAAACCCTAAAACACTACACCAGCACGATCCCCTACACTACCCAAACACCACTGCACTACCCTAAACCCTAAAACACTACCCCCAGCATGACCCCCTACACTAACCAAACACCACTGCATTACCCTAAACCCTAAAACACTACCCCCAGCACGCTCCCCTACACTACACAAATACCACTGCACTGCCCTAAACCCTAAAACACTACCCCCAGCACGACCCCCTACACTACACAAACACCACTGCACTTCCCTAAACCCTAAATCTACCCCCAGCACGACCCCCTACACTACCCAAACCACTTCACTACCCTAAACCCTAAATCTACCGTCAGCACGGCCCCCTACAATACCCAAACACCACTGCACTACCCTAAACCCTAAAACACTACCCCCAGCATGGCCCCCTACACTACACCAACACCACTGCACTACCCTAAACCCTAAAACACTACCCTCAGCATGACCCACTACACTACCCAAACACCACTGCACTACCTTAAACCTTAGAAAAGTAACCACCACCCCATACCCAATCCCCCTTACCTCTCACTCCTCGTGGTTCCTCTCTCCTCGTGGTCCCTGCTCCATTTCGTCTCTGTGGGGCGCTGCACGTCATTATGAGGAAATGGAACAGCCTCCGTTTCCTTACAATGACATGGATCGTCTAATTTTTTTTTTAGAACTCATGGTCATTTACCATACATACCTTTACAACAAAATTCGTTGTAAAGGCATGCGTGGTAAATGACCATGCGTTCTAAAAAAATGCGTAGTAATGACTTCGCGATGTACAACGCATGCGTGGTAATGCATGCATTGTAATGGTATCGCGAAGTAAAAAAGTCGTTGTAACGGCTGTTTACCGATCAAAGCTGGCCCCTGTTTTTCAGTGAGTTGTTTATTTGATAAATTAGGAGGAAGGAATGTGTTTTTCTTACCGAAAAGTGCATTCCCGGCTGTTGCATTGTGAAAGTGTCCGCGTGGCCTGGTTTCACTTCCGGTGAGAGAGTGGAAGAGTCTGTTTGGATCTAAAGGGGTTCTGCTGTTGGACGGGGCCGGCGTGACACGTCATCAGAAAACACAGCTAATGGAAAGCGTTGTCCCCGAAGTGTGGAGCAGTGCCATGAGAGGTTAACGAGTGAGCGATCCACCGCAGTATGACCGTACCGTGTGACCCATGTGCCGCCTCCAGTGTACGGAAGGCAGAAGCGGCATCCATCGCAGGTCCTGTTGAAGACCATTGTAGCACCAATTCTACATTTTGGAACTAGGGCATTTTAACCTTGTTGTTCCTGCCAGATACAAAGAGAAGATCCTGTGTTATACAGTGCCCTCGTTACCTTTTCTGTGGGTAGTGGTGCTTGTCACTTCGCTGCCCCACCGGTGCACTCGACTGGGCTCCCCACCTCGTGTGCCATCTGCAGGGCCTCCTCCCTCGGATCACTGGTTTCGGTTTCTGGAGTGGCAACATAAACAGTTGCTCCCAAAGGACTAGCCTGAACACTTAGGTGAATATCCCCTGCGCCAGCACACCGCAAAAAATTTTTCCTAGCTCTCCCACGTCGACGACGATGTCATATTAGCACAGCTCTGCTCGCAGCACCGTATGACATTATAGGAGCCATAAGAGGACCTCATCGGCGTGCTGACGTCAGTTCCACCCATTTTTTCCGGGCCACCGAGGTAAACAGGTGGACCGACACATTTTCACATGTATACATAGTATAGTAAATATACATATATATATATATATATATATATACACAAATGCATAACAAATAAAGGCATAAAGAAATAGCAACAGATCAAGCATTTCTCACTATTAAAACATAAGCATGATTAAGACATATTAAAAACATTCATGCCAAACAATAAACTGGCACATGCATCAAGCCAAAATCCAGTTGGTAAAATACCGAATCGCTAAAATCACCCGTTAGCGAGTAAAATAAACCGAATCCCAATGCATCAACCCAAAATGTGAGCAAATAACTAATCGCTAAATGAAATCCGGTAAAATACCGAATCGCAAATAACCAACATGCAAAAATACCGAATCCCTAAATACCGAATTAGCAATCACCGAAATCACTAATAGCTCCCGGCAAGTGCCAATGGCTAATAACGAATCGCAACCCAATGCAACAACAGTCGCAAATACCGAAAATCCCAAAAATCGCTATTTAGCATGAGCTAAATAAGGGGAATCAGAACCTGGAGGTAAAGTTAAAAAAAAGTCATGTGAATAAAAAAAAAAAAATTAAACATGTGCAACTGATTGTGTTAATCACCAAACCCTTAAATGTGGCCAAGGAGACCCTGTTGGCTACCACAAAATGGCAGCCCTCTACGTGCTTGCAAGGAGGATGCGTATCAATGCGGCAGGACAGCGCAGGAGAAGGGTCCAGGAGAGAGTTTTCAGACTGCGCATCACCTTGCTCGGGCAGAATGAGGACAAGGTGTACGAGAAGTATCGACTGAATCGTGCCCTGATCATGCGCCTCATTGCAGACCTGGAACCATTACTGCAGTACCAGACACACCGGACCAATGCAATCCCTGCGCACGTCCAGGTCCTATGCAGCCTGCACCTACTGGTCTCAGGAAGTTTCCAGGGGGTAATTGCGGTAGCCGGAGGCGTATCGCAAAGTGCACTCTCACGCTTCTTCAAGAAATTCCTAGATGCCATGCTGACAATGCTACACACCCACATCAGCTTCCCCACAACCCCACAGCAGTTGGACCGCAACAAACAGGCATTCTACCAGGTGGCACAATTCCCCCATGTAATTGGATGCAACGACTGTACGCATATCCCCATATGTCCACCCGCAGCAAATGAGTACATATTCCGTAACCGCAAGTCATACCACTCAATCAACGTGCAGGTTGTGTGCGATGCCAATCACATCATAACGGACCTAGTGGCACAATTTCCGGGGAGCACACACGACTCCTACATATTCCGCCACAGTGGAATCCACAGGCGTCTACTCAACTGAGAATTTGGAGAGGGACTCCTGCTTGGTACGTACAAATTCCGCTTCCCCACATGAACACCACACATGTATGAACATCACCATTGCTAAGTCTTTGCTTCTATCTTCTAGGTGACAGTGCTTACGCCCTGCGTGAATATATACTCATCCCATACATCAATCCAGCAACCCCACAGGAACAACGCTACAATGCAGCACACATAAGCACTAGGAATGTCATAGAGAGGACATTTGGGATTCTGAAGAGTCACTTTAGAATCCTACATAAGACTGGCGGCGCCTTGCTATACAAACCTGAAACCTGCTGCAGGATTATTGCTGTATGTGCAATGCTGCACAACATTGCGACCAGAAGGGGGATACCCATAGAGGTGGACAGGAATGACGACCACCGGGATGACCAACCACCCGCCCAACACCGACAGGCACACATCCCTAACACAGCAGAGGGCCATAGGAGGCGGACATACATCATGCAACATCATTTCTGAATCAGGTGAGAATGATACATTACTATTTTGTTGGGGGTGCAACTGTTTAATGCACAGTAGCACTGCGGTATGTGCAACCAAACAAGCGATGTAAATAATGCTCCACATGACAAAAGTTATTACAAATGTGCGTTAAAGTCACGGCTGTGCAGCCTCAGGGAGGTGAGGACCATGGTTGCCCCACCACGGTCAGGTATGGCTGTAAATCTGTCTAGTGGCGCTTGCCACGCACACCAAGCCTCCGCTCAGGTGTCTCCGATGCCTCACCACGGCCTGTCCCCGTGGAGGCCCGCGAACTGCGGCGCCTGGTGCTGGCCTCTGCCACTGACACACTGCTGACACTCGAGGCAGCCTCACTGCCGTCTTCCCCTCCCAATGCACCAGTACTGAATGTGCCGCTCTGTAGGTGTTCGACAGCAGCGGTCATCTGCCCTAGTGCCTTGGCAACATCCCCGCAAAAGTGCCCAAGGTCCACCTGCAAGGACACCGAGCAGCGTGCCAACACTGCGGTGCTGTTGCTGAGACGTGTGATGGTCTTTGTAGAGGCCGCGGACCGCACCAATTGCTGACGGTGC
This sequence comes from Triturus cristatus, assembly GCF_964204655.1. NCBI lineage: Eukaryota > Metazoa > Chordata > Amphibia > Caudata > Salamandridae > Triturus > Triturus cristatus. The sequence continues at coordinate 467,724,913 of NC_140580.1, read as the reverse complement.
CTCCTCCTCTCGCACTCATGGCCCTCCCTCATGGCACGGGTGAGCTCATGGATGTCCTCCCTGAGGTGCCCATTGCCCTCTGCCACCACAGTGGTCATGTCCCTAACCGCTGCAGTCATGGCACGCATTTCCCTTGCAAGGCGCACGATATTTGAGCTTATTGTTGCCATGTGTCGTCCCTGCAGGCGCTGTACATGCAGCATCCTCTCCTCGATGGCAGAAGTTTGTGGGAGATCAAGGTCGCCTGAGGAGACAGAACTTGGCCGAGCCCTGCACCGCTGTGGCAGTCTGCCGCGTCCAGGTGGTGCAGCAGGCGGTGTGATGGTGCACAGACTTTGTCCCAATTGTGTGGAGGGTGTTCCCATCACCTGCAAGTGCGCAACTTGGGACCTGCGCCTCGGCGCTTTAGTGGCTGTTGTAGCTGCAGCTGGTGTGGCTGGTGCTGGTGCTGGTGGTGCTGGTGCTGGTGGTGCTGGTGGTGGTGGGGGTGGTGGTGGTGGGGGTGGTGGTGGGGTGGCAGGTGGAGGTGATGTATGCGCATCCTGCGCTGTCTCCATGTCGGAATCCACAGGTGTCTCGGATATAATCAACTGCCCGCTGTCGTCCGATTCCCCAGGAGATGCATCTGTGTGTGAAACAGTGCATGGTTAGTGGGATAGTTACACCTGCGTAGTGTCGTACACATACATGTCCCTCTGTGATCCACTAAATAAACAGTCTATGTTCAACTTATGTGGTGATTCGTAATTGTATTTACGCCTGTACATGCACACTGGGCAGACTAGACTACAACTCCCATGATGCACTAGTGTTAACAGTAAAGCTGTGTGGGCCAAAGCTGCATGCACACTCTGATCCTGCTGGGGGCATGGGAATGGATTTACGCTATGCTGGGTATGGGCACAGGCATGCATCTTACCTTGGGCACTTGTGGCTGCGCCGGAGGTGTCCATCTGGGTCACTCCCACGATGGCTTCACGCTCGATTGTCCCTTCCACCAGCTCCTCCAGGGCAGTGTTGGCTTGGACCGTCGAAGGGCCGCCTCCGGTTCTGGTCGCCTCCCGGAGCCTCTCCGCAATCCTCTCCTTAGCACGCTTCCGCAGGTCGTACCATCTTTTCTTGAGGTCGTCAATGCTGCGGGGCGTCACACCAACAGCATTCACCCTCTCCCGGATGCGCTGCCATATGCGCCGTTTCTCCCCCTCAGGCACCTTGAGGGACAGCTTACCAAAAAGGCGATCGTGCTTGCTGCTGACTCCCTCTATCAGGTGCTCCAGCTCCCTGTCGGAGAACTTGCGCTTGCGCTTGCGTGCAGCCTCAGCGCTGGATGGTGCTTCCTTCTCCATGGTTCTTTGGTTTGGCGGATAGCTCAGTCGGTGTGGCTTCAATCTGCACAGGCAGTCTTCACTCACAGCTCCTGTTTGCTCCTCTGTCGAGGCAATGAGGGTGGGGCTGCAGTATTTCCTGGTTGGTGATGTCATCTACACGTTCCCGGAGCGACGCGGTCATTTGCGATTTCGCTAATACCGAATTCGCTATTAGCTAATTCGGTATTACCGAACTCGCTATTAGCTAATCGGAGTTTGCATGCCCCGCTATTGATTATTCGGTAAAAATAGCGATTTTTAAGGAATCGCTAAAATTTACCGAATCTGTTGATGCATGCCCAAAAGCGATTCCTTAATAACGATTCCTTATTTCTCGCTATTAAGGAATCGCTTTTTGTTTGGTTGATGCATGTGCACCAAAAGCATCTTTTTGGTTGAAACAGGTGGACAACGGGGAGGCGGGTGGGACAGTGAGCAATCCACAGGCAGATAGTGTTTCCACCAGAAAACTTGCTCTTCTGATGGATACTTCTGCCTGTTGATTCCTCACCTTTTGAATAGAATCCTCAAGCCGTACCTCACCCAGAGGAGGGTGTCCGCCTGACTAGACCAAAAAATCTTGCAAAACAGATCAAGCAAAATGGCCATCCCTTCTTACCTCCGAATCCAATAATAATCGAATAATTTTTTGTCAAAATTATATTGAAAATAATACTTTAAAAATACTTTTAATAATAAATTTAGACAAACAACTAACCCCTTGGCTGCGGCAGGAATTCCGCCGCAGCGCTGGGGGGGGTTTGGGGGCAGCGCGGTGGCGCTGTGCTCATGACGGAGCCACTCCGTCATGAGCCACGGTTGAGCTGTGCTCATGACGGAGTGGTTCCGTCATGACTCCGCCCACTGCGCTAATCGCCCGCACAGGCGGGGAATCAGCGCAGCGTGGGAGGAGCAGCGGCCAACGGCCGCAGCATGACGGAACCACTCCATCATGAGCACACGGCACCCGTGGCTCATGACGGAGTGGTTCCGTCATGAGCGCTGAAGGGGTTAAAGGAAAACTTTTATTTATAATTAATTGAAAGATATTTCATACTTTAGAAATTACGCCAAAGTCGCGACCCCAGCGCGACTTTTCAAAATGGCTACCGGAATGCGCGCAGCCATCGTGTAGGGTGCGCGAAGGGTGGGTGACTTCTGTATAGTATTTAAAACAAAAAAGAATGAATATAGTTTTCCTAACTAAAAATTATTCACAATTTTTTTTAATATATATATAAATTTAAAAACCATAGGATTGAGGTACATTAGACTTACACATTTTCATTTAAAAAACCTTTGAAATTCACTGGAAAAACCATAGGTTTCAGGCACGTTATAGTTAGAAATTAGCATTTAAATAACCATAGAAATTAACTGAAAAAACCATAGGTTTCAGGAACGTTATAGTTAGTTGGACATTTCCCTCGCACAAAACCATAGATATTCCGGCGTTAAAGTTAGTTCAGCTAACTATAACTCGTGCCCCCGCAATGCACTGCTGATGACATCACATATTACATCATTCATGACATGGTCAGTGACATCACTGATGACGTCACTGTACATATGATGTAATATGTGATGTCATCAGCAGTGCATTGCGGGGGTGCGAGTTATAGTTAGCCGAACTAACTATAATCCTGGAATTTCTATGGTTTTGTATGAGTGAAATGTCCAACTAACTATAGCATTCCTAAAACCTATGGTTTTATCAGTTAATTTCTATGTTTTTTTTAAATGCTAATTTCTAACTATAACGTGCCTAAAAGCTATGGTTTTTTCAGTGTGTGTGTATATATATATATATATATATATATATATATATATATATATATATATATGATTCCAAAGGGTGCTCAGATACGAGGCCGCACTCAGCTGTCAGGTTGATTCATAACCACTTTATTTGTAAAGCATGCAGCTTCCCATCTCATAGTTCTCACAATGCATGCTGGGTCAAGCTTTGCATATTTTTAACCCTCCAGTGGGTTTGATTCTTGCATGTTTAATCCGTGATATATTTTTCAGCCCTCCAGTGGGCCCCAGATGAAGCTCTCCATGCTTTAAATTCTTTTCCCTGCAGCGCCGATACAGAAAGGATTTTTATCCCTCATACGGACCTTCAGTTGCTTATCAGGCGGTGCGTAGCCCCCATGGCCGGAGCCACCGTGATATCAATGATTCCAAAGAGTGCTCAGATACGAGGCCACACTCAGCTGTCAGGTTGATTCATAACCACTTTATTTGTAAAGCATGCAGCTTCCCATCTTGTCGTAGAATCCCTCAGCCTTACGTGTTTCGAAGCCTTTTGCTTCTCTTCAGAGGCTAACGTCAGGAACCAGGATATATTGCCTGCATGTCCCCTCTGCATGCTCTTCAATCGCTTTTATTGGCCTCCGGTTTGCCGTTTCAATTACATAGTTCTCACAATGCATGCTGGGGCATGTAGTTAGTTTAGCTTATTTTTAACCCTCCAGTGGGTTTAATTCTTGCGTGTTTAATCCAGGATATATTTTTCAGCCCTCCAGTTGGCCCCAGATAAAACTCTGCATGCTTGAAATTCTTTTCCCTACAGAGCCGATACATATATATAATTATTTTTTCAGCGGGACCTACACAAACCCACCTTTTTTGTATTCTATTTAGGGGTAACCCTTCCAAACCATCCCTTTTTATAAAAAAAAAAAACCTCTTACCTCCCTTTATCTCTGCTTACTCCTTTGCACTTTGGCAAACTGAAATCAATGCATATTTGATGAATAAAACAGCCTATAAATTCTAAAAGATGTTCTCAACAAATAAGTAAATGTGACACAGAGGCAAACGTTGGTTCAGAAAACCACATACTGTAGGGCAACATTCTTAAAAGAAGAGACCATTTTTACAGCTTCCTCATCACTATACCGACATTTGGCCAAAATATAAGTTACGGAAATTGGTCACAACAAACAAAGTTTAATTATTGCTAGTTGTATGCTTTAATCTCTGAGCAATACCAGGAAACACAAGCTTCAACTCTGCTGGTTTCAAGTTGTCTTACAAGAAAAAGCAAAAAAAAGTACCACCTTCCGAGCACGATTAGTGAGGAAGAACACTACTCAGGAAATCAATCAGTACGTGGTCCATGCTCCATGGAAGAAAAGAAACACACAGAGATAATGTGAAACCCAAGTGAAGCAGACATGTGCTCACCAATGAAAAGGGAGAAAATACTATTTACAATGAAGACAACCAATGGTAATTAATGCAGGGTTAAAAGCTTCTATTTAGAGTCTGTTTTCTTAGATTGTTTGAACCAACCGCGCATGCGCTCTATCAGGTGGGACATAAAAAGTCATGTTGAGCGTGTGAATGCTGTACAACTAGGAAGTGCCGCTCACAAACCATTCTTTTGAAGGTGACTGGACAGGCCTCTCTGCATCTTATAACACAACATTTATTCACCGAAACTACCCATCACTAAGTCATATTGAGTTAGTACTTGTTGTGTCAAAGCTATCTTCCCCCAGTTTAAGCCACTTTTTCATCCAAGTACATTCTTGTATTTTGCAGAATGAACCGAGGAAACTCAAAGGCTGTTTGAATAAAATGCGCATGCGTTTATTCCCCTTACTGACACTTCCTTTTAACAAATGAAGTTTAATTCTGTAAAACAAACATCATTAGATGCCCACTGGTTGATACAAATGTGATTTAGGAGTGAACACGGTAGGCTACTCTCGCTGAGTAAAGTGGGTGGAGCCTGACAAAGAAGTATGATTAGGATTTTAAAATCATATTTCTTTATCCAGGACAGTTACACTATGGATATTCAGTAACACATCACAAATAAAAACATATTTACCATCAAGGTGAAAAGCTGCGGGTATTTATGAGGAGCGTTTTCTTTAATATATGTTGATGTTGCCTCTGCATGCGCAGCGGCTTCCTTCAGTTTTCGGGCCTCCAACAAACATTCAAGAAATTCTCTGCAAAGGAAAAAAGAACAATGCATTAAACATGAATAATTTCCACACTTTGTTTCAATCTTGTACAGGATTCGCCACAGCAGTCCAATATACAAAGTTTGTAAGCATCTGAAAGGGGGACCGTTAATTCCTCTCTATGGGGCTGGAGTATCTCAAACACCACTGTCATGAGAATGAGGGCTTTAATGAATGTAGCACAGCACAGCGGATTTAAAGGTCAAATGTCTTGCTAGGTAGCAAGTTCAAATGTGAATGCTTTCTTAATTTATTTATCCGGTCATTGCTTTAAACGTGCACGTGCTCCAGATTTAGATACTGGTTATTGGACGAACTGAAATTAATACATACAAATGGTTCAGTGCATATGGTTTTTAAGTCACACAAAAGGTAGTAAAATAAATATCTTCAGAACAAATAAAAGTCTTGATTCTGTTAAGAGACCTGTACTATTTTTCTCATTATATATTACTTATGTTAAAATCACAAAGAACGAAGACTCTAAATCCCATGATCCCATGCGTGTAGTCTGAACAAAAGACAACAAACTCATTCTGTCCAATCAACACTCCGTGCAACCAACAAACACCTTTTTCTAACATAGTCTTGCACATTTTTCGAATGATCAGAAAAAACGTCCTCTCTTGAATATTGCCCTGCATGAATATTGTTCAACATGTGGGCATGTCAATCAGGGCCATTTTTTGGCATAGGCAAGCTGGGCCCAGGCCGATGGAGCTAACTTTCAGAGGGGGGCACTGAGCTGTCTGCCTGAATGTTATACACGCAGAAGTCTTCCATTGACCTGGTTCCAGTTATTCTGCCTAAGCTGCTTTTAACCTTTTTCCTTCTAACACGCGGCAGGCGTCATGTTTAACACCCATCAGTCCCATAATTTGCCTCCCATGTACCGCTCACGCCCCAGATATGTTCACATCTCATTTCACCACGGTTACCACCATCTTGGTACCAGTGAGAAAAGTGTAAGATGTGGGTAATTAAAGTGAGCTGAAGGAGGATCAGCTAGCAACAGGAAACTATGAACAACAAGCATTTGCAATGCAATAGGTCTCGCATTTACGCAAGTTTGAGCTATTGATATTGCAAATAAAATGCCTTTTATTTTTGTTTTTGTTTTTAAAACATAAATAAAAGTAATTGTCATTTACAATGCCAATAGCTTAAACTTGCGTAAATGTGAGACCTACTGCATTGCAAATGCTTGTTGAAACTAAGGTACGAGGAGGTGGAGTAATGTTGCCCAGGGTCACACGTGAGGCTCAACTATGAGAGCCGAGATCATAACTCAGGTGTTTGATTCGACCGCCCATAATTAACGCCCTGTAAACACAAACAGGCGCTTCTGTAAACTGTCACGCACCCATACAAATGCTACTGTGGGATTATAATGTCTCTAAGCACTTTTAGTTTTGGAAGATACGAGAATTCGGGAACACAGATAGTGATTTGGCCAAGATCACATAGCTTTGCCGACATTGAGAGGCTAGGATCCCAACATGTGCTTCGTTTCCACTGCTCATAAATTACCAGTGGCCAACATAAAGCACTAATAACAACCTTTTATATAGCGCCTGTTTTTAGTGATCTGTTTCTAAGCTCACCCACTTTCAGCGGATCGGAATTAAGGGTGGTAAAACGAGGTATATTATGAATTTCCCTTGTTCAAGATTCAACAATGAAACAAAAACAATTCAACAAAGAATCACGGACTGCGAAAGGGGGCGGGGGACAGGGAAGAAAATAGTTTTTGGAGTAAAGGGGCCAGTAGCCATGGAAGGATACAAATGACCACATGGCCGTCATGAGGAGGGACTAACAAGCCTAAAATCAATTGGAAGGCAGCATTTAAGCCAATGAAATAGATGGGCGGAGAGTGGGCGGAGCTTCCACGAAGCTTATACGCTATACTGACTACTGCATGCCTCGCAAAGTGAGCAGCGCATGCGCTGCAACGCTCGACCTAAAAAGGGACCCCATGTGCCGCCCTGGGCTCTATTTGAACTGATGCCACTCAACATTCCCATTAATCCGTGCTTCTTTATTCATAAATCCACCATTGTCTCATTTCAATGAGGAACCAAAGAGCTCCTCCGAATACAACCCTTTAGAATGCGTACATGAAAGATACCATTTCAAAACTAATTATCATTACAATTGTACCCAATCATCATAACTTGTACTTTTTATCCCTAAATACCTTTATTACACGTCAAGTTGTCTTTCATGTGCACGAGTGGGCGGGTTCAAAATCCCCTCTGGGTGTTTAATAACATCCAAGCTTTTGTTAACGTTATCACAGAAAAAAAAACATACTGTATTTTGTTAGAAATTGGGTTTCTGGTTGGCTAAGATATTCACCCTGGCCAGGCAGAACCAACCACTCTAGTCAGGGTAAGCTAGAAACACTACTGAGAAAACCTGTGCTCAGCCCCTGGTAGCTTGGTGCCGAGCAGGCAGTCTTATCAAAAGAGGCAATGTGTAAAGTACTGGTGCAACACACACAGTAACACAATGAATACACCACAAATCGACTTCACACACGTTTAAAAAAAATAGCTTAGTATATTATAACCAAAACAAGACCAGAACGATCAAAATTCAATTTGTACGTTTTAAGTTATGAGCGTTATCGAATATGCAGGAAAACACACAGTGCTACAAAGCACCTTAGCTTCGCATAGATTATATACAGTAATGTTCAAAGCTGTGAGTGCCGGGAAGAGCACTCGCGTTTAGCATGCCTGTTGAGGTCTCACTGGACTGGGGTGACTGTCACAGATCCCGGCAGTGTATCAGCAGATAGGCGTTCATACAGTCTCTGGATAAGACTGGCTCTCAGGCACTGCAAACGGAAAGGGAGCCTCGGGTCACTGGGGACCGGTGTATGAAAATCATTTTAGCCACCCGTGGGAGCACAGGAAAACCACAGAGGACCTCGCAGGTCCCGATCCCAGGCACAGTACCATTCCTCACAGGAGACGTTGGTGCATTCTCGGCGGGCTGGTCACAGTCGCGGTGATCTCTTCTTCACAGGAGCAGTCGGCATGCATCACGGCCTCTGGTGACGGAGGCGGTCGGCGCTGAGGCATCATCACCAGGGAGAATCCAGTTACCACGGCTATGCTGGGGCTGCTCTGGAAGGGCTTCCGTCGACTCTGCGGCGTCAGCTCCAACACAAAGACAGGGATGTCAGTCAGCGCATAAAGTTGATCTCCGTAGTTAGCATTAGCAGGTCAAAAGCAAGCGCTGGATCTTTGTAGAGCGATGCGCTCGATCTTTTTGAAGCAAAGATTTTGATGGCCTTGAGACTTCAAGAACAGGGAGAAAACCAGCAAGCCCTTGGAGAACGCTTAGGTCAGCACAGCACAAAGGTAGCAGGTAGCAGGCTAGCATAATAAGGCCGGTAGCAAAGTCGCAGTCCCACCTGCAGCTCAACAAGCAGCTGGTCAGCACAGCAGAGCAGTTAGCAGAGTCCCTCCTGGCAGCACAGCAGTCCTTCTGGCAATGTGTAGATGTAGAGCCAGTAGAGTCTGGTTACAGGTCCAAAACATGTCTGTGTTGAAGGGGTCAGAGACCCAGTACTTGCACCTAAAAGTGCCTTTGAGGTAGGGGGTGACTTCAGAGGAGCCCTCTCAAGTGCATGTCACGATTCACTCCCTGTGCTCTCATTCCCACCACCAGGGGGCCGAATTGTGGGGCTTTCCAGTATTCTAATACTCTCCCCTGTATGCATATCCTGACTTCAAGGCATTTGGACATCATTTAGGAATTGACATCCATTCCCAATCCAAGCTGGGATTTGTGGAAGCCAGTCTGCTCATGCTGGAAACTCTGTTACCTATAATCTCCTGTTCACTGCTTTGTCTCCACCCTTGCAGGCCAAGGATGGGTGGAGTAACTCACCTCACCTGTGGCTGGCTGCTGCTAGCCTGCTCATATCTGATGGGCATGAGTACTGTGAGCTCTTTTAAGCCCCTGCTTCCTTCAGGCCAGTGTTGGTCATTGTTCTGCTTGGGTTTTCGGATCAGATAGAACTCGCTCATCAGAGCCTCACTAACCCAGCCAGAACGTTACCCCCTCCCTAGAACCTATTTACAATCCTACAACCACATAAATCTATCACCTAAGGACAGGGGATTCCTTCTATGCATACCAAGATCTCACAATCGGCGGCCTCGCAATCCCATACGGATCCAGACCTTTCTGCCCATACGACAGTATCACAAGTGGCGGCCTCGCGGTCCCATACGAACCCAGACCTCTCTGCCCATACGACAGTTTCACAAATGGCGGCCTCGCGGTCCCATACGAACCCAGACCTCTCTGCCCATACGACAGTATCAGCACAATCGGCGGCCTCGCGATCCCCTACGAATCCAGACCTCTCTGCCCATACGACAGTATCACAAGTGGCGGCCTCGCGGTCCCATACGAACCCAGACCTCTCTGCCCATACGACAGTATCAGCACAATCGGCGGCCTCGCGATCCCCTACGAATCCAGACCTCTCTGCCCATACGACAGTATCACAAGTGGCGGCCTCGCGGTCCCATACGAACCCAGACCTCTCTGCCCATACAACAGTATCAGCACAATCGGCGGCCTCGCGATCCCCTACGAATCCAGACCTCTCTGCCCATATGACAGTATCACAAGTGGCGGCCTCGCGGTCCCATACGAACCCAGACCTCTCTGCCCATACGACAGTATCACAAGTGGCGGCCTCGCGGTCCCATACGAACCCAGACCTCTCTGCCCATACGACAGTATCACAAGTGGCGGACTCGCGGTCCCATACAAACCCAGACCTCTCTACCCAGACGGCAGTCTCAGCACAATTGGCGGCCTCACGATCCCCTACGAATCCAGACCTCTCTACCTAGACGGCAGTCTCATACGACAGTTCATCCTATGATCACCATAACATACAAAAAGGGAATCAGTCTCACTATTCATCAGATCACACAAGGATTGCCAGTTCGGGCATAGCCTGTTCTCAGGTTTGAGGGGCTCCTCTTTCCCTTATTCAGTTACCACTTACCTGATCAGGGTTAACATCTGTTCATGTAGCCGCAGCTGACTAGAAGAATAGGCTACCCTCTTATACAAGAACACACAGCACATGTTGGTTCACTACAAACTGGATACTTTATTACTCATTGCACATACAATCACATAACATTACGATATAACACATAACCTGCAAAGAAAAGTGAAAGATTAAGTTGTACACTCTAATAAGAAAGGGTCGACATCACCTTAGTAGTATGTAGCCTGCACTCAGTGGTCATCTAGGCTCCCTTCTCGTCTGTGCCTCGGCTCGCCTGGAATCACCCTTCTCCGAGTCACTGGGACCTCTTCCTTATCGGCTACTCTCTCCTCTCTGGTTATTCTGTTAGGAAAGCATCTGTCTCTCAGTTCTTCTCCGCCTTCAAGATGGCGTCTGTCTTCCCTGGAATAAGTAGTAGCTTTACTGCTAACGGCTAGATGCCGCCTACGGACTGAACATGTAACTGCCTCAGACTTTCACTAATATAGAGGTGCATTTCCTCATGGAAAATTCCGGCCCGTAACCTGCCGCCCACCAAATTCTTGTACCTCCCCATACCAAGGACACGTTCCCAGCCGGCCGGCCTGATGTAGTGTCTTCGGCATGAAGAAAAATACAATCCTTCGATAAGGGCCGGCCTGAACCGGTTCTCTCCAAGCGAATAACACCTCATAACTAAAACATTACTCTTGACCTAGAAGAATCCCAAGCTGCCGGAGCAGAAAGAAAGATGGAGTCTCTCCCGTTTGAGGCCTACCAGGCCTGAATTCAGCACGGCTCCATGAAATACCCTCACTACAGGACAGGTTATCCCTAATACTAACGAATCTATCCCCTAGGCTATGTGTGCAAGCCCTGATCTATGGGGAAGAGCACAGAATCATGTCAAAGTGCCTAGTAAATAGGCTCCATTCACTACTCTAACCCTTAGGCTTGAATGGTAAGAGACTGAAGTCACATTCCATCACCTGTTAATACAAGAAGACCGGGAAAATCAAGCAGAACATTTCACCCTTGACTTCAGTCTATTATACATTCATTAAACAGAACTAACATCTGTGGAAGAATAATATGAAACAAAACTAACTGATCTATGTCTAGTACCAGGTGTACAGAATTGAAGTAGTGAAGGAATACACTGAATAAAGCAACAGATGGAAATCAAAATGGCGATAGTAATCAGAATACCTCCTAATATTTGACGTAAGAAATGCAAATCAGGTAACCAATTAAAGAGCCAGTCAAACCAGCCCTGGTCAATGTGTTTTCTAACTTCTTCTGTCAAGTCATGTAGCTTATTAATGTGAGCTCGAATGGATTGTGTATGATCAGACAAGTTAAAACAACAAAGACCCTCAAAATCAGAACAATCGTGTCCATGTTTAAGCAAAAGATAATCAATGGCCGCTCGATTTTGCAAGATAGCCCTTCGTTCACCCTGGGCGTCTAATAGCATGTCCGACAGGACTGTAGAAGTATTATTAATGGATTTCACCATCCAGCAGGCCATTTTCTCAATAAATTTGGCATTATAGACTGCCAAAGCAGGAACACCAATAATTGAAATAGCCAGGCTAAGGTATTCGGACTTAGAATATAAATGCAAAGATGAGTCACAATCCTCCTGTAACCTCACTGTATCTCGAATCACACGAGAGTTGGCATTCGGATGTGAGGAAAACATCAATAAACTCAACCTAGTAATGGCACAAGGGCCTCCAGAAATATTTGCGGGGACATATGGCCAGGAAGTATTACCACATGAGAAAAGCCATCCGGCAGGTAGTAACATCGTGCGATAATGACTGGGGGCAACTACCATACTCTTGCAAGTCATGTTATTCTGAACAGAAGTACATATTTTCGGTGTCCTTTGAAGGCACAAAGTTCGTTCATGAGTGGTGAATGAGGTGGCACCTTTCAATTTTAAACGCATACATTCCGAAATTGCACTAGGATTACACGTAAGGAAAAAACATAAATCACCTTGTGTGATATTATAAGTAACTATTTGGGACTGGATGGGGGGTATCGGGTCTGACAGTTCAGTACACAAGGGGCAATACTGATGGGTAGCGAAATCGCCCAGAAGAACATTGGGGCGAGCGGTTGATATATTGAAAATATGAGTCAAAGTCTCTAACGAAGCAGGGACAGCAACCAAACAAGTTGCCAATATATCAGTTACCGATCTCATCGGTGTCAAGCAGAAATGAGGGGTCTTCGTCACTTGCTTGGCCAATGTAACCCAAAAGTTTGGCGACGAATCCCACGCAGCGAAGGAACGCGACACTCGGGTTCTCAACTCAGCCCGGGTTGATGGGATCCCTCCTCTCTCGTCGTACCATCCCAAAAGGAGTCCAACACCGACACATCCTGCAGCAACAGTCCAAAGAATGATCTGAAAGAGAATCAAATACAGGCATTATTCATTCTCGTAAGTAACATTTGTCAGCCGGGACTGCTTCCCAGCTATCTTTCCCTGGTCTCATAACTAAAATGGTGTTATCTTGACCGGTTGCAATGACCTCTGCTTGTTCTGGGGGATTCTTAGGCGACTGCACCCAAACTCTGGCCCCAGGATTATCTGTGGAGCCAAAACCTTTCTGGCCTCGTACAGTTAGCAACGTTGGGGCAGTGCCTTTTACCATCTCACCACTGAAGACAGGCATTATTAGCAATTGAGCCACTCGGTCAGTTTTATGTATCAGTAAGTCAACCTCACTGCTATTCAGCAGGAGCACCTTAATCTCTCCCTGATAATCACTATCAATGATTCCTCCAAGCACCTGAATGCCTTTTATAGCCAGCCCCGATCTAGGGGCAATTAATCCGAAATTTCCAGGTGGTATCTGAACACCAACACCTGTCTCAATGATGACTCGATCTTTACTTTTTATAATGGTGTCATCCATGGCATGCAAGTCTAAACCTGCCGACCCTGGGGTCGCTCTGCATGGAGCCAAAGCTCCGGGAGTAATCTCCCAGTACATCACAGTCTCTCTGATCTCGTTAGGTTTAGCATCAACATTCGGAGGAAACAAACGCATAAGTGGGGATTCAGCATTTAGAAAAGGACGGTTATTCAAAATCAATAGCGCTTGAGGCAAAAAATCTCGCCAATTCTTATACTTGCCATCTGTTAATTTGCGAAGTTGGTCTTTTAGCAGGCCATTCAACCTCTCCACAAGACCCGAGGCCTGTGGATAATATGGTATATGAAATACCCATTCAATATTGTTTTCCACACAGAATTCCTGTACCAATCTTCCACGAAAATGGGATGCATTATCAGATTGAATTTGGAATGGCACACCATAATACATCATAATCAATTCCAATGTTTTAATAGTATTCAATTGGGTAGCTTGCTTACAGCGAAGGGCCACCAACAGGCCACTGTATGTATCAACAATGGTGCAAACATATTGACAATTCCTACTCATAGGAAGTGGACCAATGTAATCAATCTGCCAAATTTGAGCGGGCAATTTCCCGCGATGTAAATGACCTGTAACAATTTGGGGCACTTTGCGCTGCCTGATATGCTGACAAATGGGACAATGTAGAATAACATTTTTAATTAAATCTAGGGGAATATAAATTCCTCGATCAGCAGCCCACCTGCTAGTGGCTTTTTCTCCAAAGTGTCCTGCTTTCTGGTGGGCCCATTTCGCCAATCCCGCAATATCAGAATCTTGCGTGTCCACCACTGCCTCAGCAATTTTAGATTTCTCATCTGCAATGTTATGAAAGAATTTGTCAAGAGAGTCTATCGGGGTATGAGCATCCACATGGAAGATTGTAACAGTACTCTGTGGGAGCATTTCCCAAATCTCCTGCCATAATTCTTTTCCCCACAATTCTTTGGAATGGATTTTCCAACTATGGGAATGCCAAGTCGGTAACCAAACTGCCAGTCCATTGGCAGTAGACCAAGAATCGGTAAAAATATGACATGTGCCAGGTAACTCTTGTTTCAGAACTTGATAAACAGCATAGAGTTCAGCAAATTGACTGCTCTTACCCTCACCAGTTGTACTCAGCAATTTTTGTGTGATCGGATTATAGGACACTGCCTTCCAATGCCGTTTCGTCCCTATGAACCTTGCTGAACCATCCGTAAACCAGACATGGTTTCTGTCCTCTGCGGACAAATCATCAAAAGGTTTACCCCACTTAACAGGAGACTCCTGTACTAAAGGTACGGAACATTCACTCTCAGTTTCAGTTGATGGCGCCCGTGCCACCTGCTCATGCAAAGATGCAACTCCTTTTTGTCCCACACGTGCCCTGTCTTGTATATACCATTTCCATTTAATCACACTCGCCTCTTGAGCGTGTCCAATCCGGTGAGTTTTCGGCAAACTCATAACCCACTGCATGATAGGAATTTCAGGTCGCAAAACTATATCATGTCCCAAAGTCAATTGCTCGGTATCCACCAGAGCCCAATAACATGCAAGTAACTGTTTCTCAAAAGGTGTATAACGCTCACCAGCATCAGGTAACTTTTTGGTCCAGAAACCTAACGGTACTCTACTCTTGCCTTGTTTCTGCCACAAACTCCAATTCGCATAAAGGCCTTGTACAGACACATTCAAATCCACATCACCATCACATACAGGCCATAATTCCAGAGCATGCTGAATTGCTTCTTTTGCCAGACTGAACGCATCTTGCTGTGGTTTACCCCATTCAAATGCATTCTTTTTACGAGTGACCTGGTACAAAGGGGCCAATATTTGACTCAAATGAGGAATATGCTGGCGCCAAAATCCAAACAAACCAATGAAGCTTTGGGCTTCTTTCCTATTTCTCGGAACTGCAAAATCAAGAATTTTCTGTTTAACCTGAGGGATCACTTCTCGGTGCCCTTCATGCCAATTAATACCCAAAAATTTCACAGCCTGGGATGGACCTTGTAATTTATCCGGGTTGATTTCCCAACCTTTCTCACGCAAGCACTCAATGACTCTATCCAATTGGGTCTGAACTTCCTCTTGTGATTCACCTTGGATCAAAATATCATCAATATAGTGACATATCTGAATTTGTGGATGAACTGGTACCTCAGCCAGATGCTCTGCCACCAGCCGGTGACATATCGTAGGACTATGCACATAGCCCTGAGGAAGACTTCTAAACGTCATCTGACGCCCGTTCCACGTAAAACTGAATTGTTCCTGACACTCAGGGGCAATCGGAATCGAAAAGAAAGCATTAGCAATATCAATGGATGCATACCATGTACCTGGATGTTTCTGGATTCTTTCAATTAGGGTAATAACATCCGGTACTGCAACAGTCAAAGAGGGTGTGTGTCTATTCAATTCTCGATAATCAACAGTCATGCGCCAAGAATTATCACTCTTACGTACAGGCCAAACAGGATTATTCCAAGCAGAAGTAACTGGGGTTATAACTCCTGCATCCACCAACTCCTGAATAGTGGTACTAATCTCTTCATGACCACCTGGAATACGATACTGCTTCTGACGAACCACTTTTGTCGCCTGAGGAACTTTTATGGGGGGCATTCTTAAACGACCAACCCGTACAGGCCTGGACGATATATAATGTTTAGTTCCAAATTGGTAACATCCATCATCTAAGTGCAAAGTCATTCCTTTCAAAATATCAATTCCAATTATGAATTCTAAGAGTGGCACCACTAATACAGAGTATTCTTTTCTAGGAATTCTACCTATTCTCATTTCAAGTAAGGTTTGAACTGCGGGAGTTTTCTTTCCACCTAATCCGGTAATTGTAAAAGGCTGACCTTTAAACTTCTTTGATTTTCCATGAATAAGAGTGGCCTCCGCTCCTGTATCTACCAATGCTCGGGCCCTTTGGATATTACGATGTCTCCAATAAATATCAATATCTACATAGGGTCTATTATCTCTGTGAGCCCATCTGTGTACTGGAGCTTGACCTATTTCCTAGTCCTTTTTATTGTGTTCTGTGTACCAGGATAAATCAGGATAAAGACTCTCACGGTTCCTAGGTATCGATACCTCCTGTTCATATCCATCTCCATTACGAAATGGATTACTGTTCCCTGCATTGTACTGCGGGTTTCGATCGGCCAATATGTGTCGATCCTCTCTCCTTCTCAACTCAGGGGATTGATCCCTATCATCTCTACGTCTGCTGTTAACATAATCATCTCTCCCCCTCTCTCTTTCCCCCTCTCTCTCCCTGTCTCTCTCACGACGGGGGGACAAATCACGCGCATAACGTCGATCATCACGACGATCAGAGCGCCCACGGCGGTCGTCATCACCGCTACCGTCAGAAAAGCCACGATCACACTCAGTTGTCCGAACACGCCGGGCACCCTCCTTTCGATCCAAGCCACGTTTGCGAAACATTTCCCACAAACGAGAAGTAGTCTCACCATCAATGTCCTCCTTTCGCACACCATCAGCCAGAAGAGCAAGAAACATATCACGTCTAGTAAATTTATTTTCACCAGGAGTACGAGTGTCAGGCCGGGACTGCCGTTCAGGTTTAAACCACTCACCCAACTCACCGAGTTGGCGTACCGATTCCAGCATCACAGATAACATGTTACCAGTCTGATTAATCAATAAAGTCATCATGACCTGCTTATAAGCAACAGGGGAAGAACAAATAATACAATTCCGCACAGAAGATGTCAAGAAAGCATCAAGCAACCGGTCAGCAGTATTCAGAAAAATTGCCGTTTTCATCACCTCCTCTTTGAGACGTTGCGCAGCATCGCGCAAAGTATACCACGGTTTGTCATTCACAGGCCAGTCAGACTCAGTAGGATATTTTTGATTACAACCCTCAGTCGCCAATTGAAGCAAAGAAATTTGACCACCACCATTAAAGTTACGAAAATGATCCTGTACAGTAGAATCCGAACTCAAGGAACAAAACTTCAAACAATCGCCAGCATCCAACATAATGCCAGCAGCGCCCAGTTCATAAAGGCGCACCATCCATGTGAGCAAGGGCTCACCAACTCGCTGCCGAAATCGCTGCAAAATATCACTAATTTCTTGTTGAGTAAAATCCTCCAAAGAGTCTAGAGCAATACCATTCGGAGCACCGGGAGCCTGCTGCACCTTCCGTCGAAAAACTGGATGCGCCGAGACCGCGGGATGAGCATCACAAGGAGCTCGACCAGTACACGTAGAGGAACAATCAGTTGAAGAAGCATCGACCCCGCTCGAAGGACGAGCGCAATCACGGGGTGCACCATCAGAGGCGCAAGAAGCAGATTTACAAGCACGGCCGGAGCGAGAGGACTCGCGCTTGGCAGACTCCTCACCCGAGGAAGGAGAATCACTCGAGTTCCAGATATTACCATCCCATTCATCAGGATTCCAATCCAGTCCGGCTTTCGCCACGACCAGACGCACCTTCCGCGTCGAAACCCGACCACGCCTTGTATTTATAACGAGCAATTCGCACAGCCGCTCTCTCGGCAATAGTTTGGTACGTCTCAAGTTTGTCAGCAAGCAACTTATTTTGAACCCGCAACAAAGTATGAGCATTCTGAATCTCAACAAAGTTCGCTTCCAAATCCTTATGCACGTTCTGCAACTTCAACAACCTCTCATGGAGAATCCTGTACGCAGACAGAACAATCCAACCTCTGCGCCCTAAAACGGGAAGCTCATCACCCTTAGATACCGGCGCCTTCTGTAAGCAAGTAATCACATTAGCCGGCTCCGCCAGCTCCAAAAAAGAATTCCAATTCTCACTCAAACCAGTAGAATCAGCCCACTCACGGGCTAAGGCTTCATAAGGCGTTGAATCCCAGCCGGGAATATCAACGGGCAACTTAAAAGTAGATTTCGACTTTCTAGAAAACATTTTTGAAAAGAAAGAAAAAGAGAAAAAGAAAAAGAAGAAAGAGAAAAGAAAATTACACGCAGGTAGATACAAATAATATACAAACAAAACCACGCACGCGCCAAAGGCAAACACAATACAACCACAACGCACACAGGTTTCGTAAACGGTTCGTGACGCCAAATGTTCTGCTTGGGTTTTCGGATCAGATAGAACTCGCTCATCAGAGTCTCACTAACCCAGCCAGAACGTTACCCCCTCCCTAGAACCTATTTACAATCCTACAACCACATAAATCTATCACCTAAGGACAGGGGATTCCTACTATGCATACCAAGATCTCACAATCGGCGGCCTCGCGATCCCATACGGATCCAGACCTTTCTGCCCATACGACAGTATCACAAGTGGCGGCCTCGCGGTCCCATACGAACCCAGACTTCTCTGCCCATACGACAGTATCACAAATGGCGGCCTCGCGGTCCCATACGAACCCAGACCTCTCTGCCCATACGACAGTATCAGCACAATCGGCGGCCTCGCGATCCCCTACGAATCCAGACCTCTCTGCCCATACGACAGTATCACAAGTGGCGGCCTCGCGGTCCCATACGAACCCAGACCTCTCTGCCCATACGACAGTATCAGCACAATCGGCGGCCTCGCGATCCCCTACGAATCCAGACCTCTCTGCCCATACGACAGTATCACAAGTGGCGGCCTCGCGGTCCCATATGAAACCAGACCTCTCTGCCCATACGACAGTATCAGCACAATCGGCGGCCTCGCGATCCCCTACGAATCCAGACCTCTCTGCCCATACGACAGTATCACAAGTGGCGGCCTCGCGGTCCCATACGAACCCAGACCTCTCTGCCCATACGACAGTATCACAAGTGGCGGCCTCGCGGTCCCATACGAACCCAGACCTCTCTGCCCATACGACAGTATCACAAGTGGCGGCCTCGCGGTCCCATACGAACCCAGACGGCAGTCTCAGCACAATTGGCGGCCTCGCGATCCCCTACGAATCCAGACCTCTCTACCTAGACGGCAGTCTCATACGACAGTTCATCCTATGATCACCATAACATACAAAAAGGGAATCAGTCTCACTATTCATCAGATCACACAAGGATTGCCAGTTCGGGCATAGCCTGTTTTCAGGTTTGAGGGGCCCCGCTTTCCCTTATTCAGTTACCACTTACCTGATCAGGGTTAACATCTGTTCATGTAGCCGCAGCTGACTAGAAGAATAGGCTACCCTCTTATACAAGAACACACAGCACATGTTGGTTCACTACAAACTGGATACTTTATTACTCATTGCACATACAATCACATAACATTACGATATAACACATAACCTGCAAAGAAAAGTGAAAGATTAAGTTGTACACTCTAATAAGAAAGGGTCGACATCACCTTAGTAGTATGTAGCCTGCACTCAGTGGTCATCTAGGCTCCCTTCTCGTCTGTGCCTCGGCTCGCCTGGAATCACCCTTCTCCGAGTCACTGGGACCTCTTCCTTATCGGCTACTCTCTCCTCTCTGGTTATTCTGTTAGGAAAGCATCTGTCTCTCAGTTCTTCTCCGCCTTCAAGATGGCGTCTGTCTTCCCTGGAATAAGTAGTAGCTTTACTGCTAACGGCTAGATGCCGCCTACGGACTGAACATGTAACTGCCTCAGACTTTCACTAATATAGAGGTGCATTTCCTCATGGAAAATTCCGGCCCGTAACCTGCCGCCCACCAAATTCTTGTACCTCCCCGTACCAAGGACACGTTCCCAGCCGGCCGGACTGATGTAGTGTCTTCGGCATGAAAAAAAATACAATCCTTCGATAAGGGCCGGCCTGAACCGGTTCTCTCCAAGCGAATAACACCTCATAACTAAAACATTACTCTTGACCTAGAAGAATCCCAAGCTGCCGGAGCAGAAAGAAAGATGGAGTCTCTCCCGTTTGAGGCCTACCAGGCCTGAATTCAGCACGGCTCCATGAAATACCCTCACTACAGGACAGGTTATCCCTAATACTAACGAATCTATCCCCTAGGCTATGTGTGCAAGCCCTGATCTATGGGGAAGAGCACAGAATCATGTCGAAGTGCCTAGTAAATAGGCTCCATTCACTACTCTAACCCTTAGGCTTGAATGGTAAGAGACTGAAGTCACATTCAATCACCTGTTAATACAAGAAGACCGGGAAAATCGAGCAGAACAGTCATTGTAGCTGTTTTCCGGTGAGACCGATCCTTGTTTCCTGAGCCTTTGATATTCCTTGATTCCTGAGCTATAGTTAGTCCTTGTTTCCTGATTCCTGAGCTATAGCTATTCCATGTACCTGAATTAGCACTGCCTACAGTGCTACCTTGTTTCCTGAGTTTCTGAGCTATAGCTATTCCTTCTGCCTGAATTAGCACTGCCTGCAATGCTCTCTTGCTCCTTGTTTCCTGAGCTGTAGCTATTCCCCGTTTCCTTGAACCAGTACTGCCTGCAGTGCTACCTTGACTCCTGAAGCTTTAGTGATTCCCTGTTCCAGAACCAGCACTGCCTGCACTGCTGCATTGACTCCTGAAGCTTTAGTAATTCTCTGTTCCTGAACCAGCACTGCCTACAGTGCTACCTTGACTCCTGAAGCTTTAGTAATTCCCTGTTCCTAAACTAGCACTGCCTGCAGTGCTACCTTGACCCCTGAAGCTTTACTAATTCCCTTTTCCTGAACCAGCACTGCCTGCAGTGCTACCTTGACTCCTAAGCCTTAGCTCAATTCTTGTTCCTGCCCCAGCACTGCCTTCTATGCTACTTTGGTTTCTTGATTCCGGAACCTGCACTATTCTAGTATACCCTTGTAGCCTCCCCTTCTGTATGTCCTTTTCCAGTCACTGCCTTTCTTCCCATTTCTTTGGTTTCAGTTCTAATTTGCTGTCTTTTTATTCTGCTGTCTAGATTCTATTACCTTGTATGTTTGTTACCTGCTTTCTGCCAAGTGTGCCCTGTGATTTCCTGTTAAGCACTCCTCCTTGCTAGCTCCTTGTCTATTGTGCTTGTGTTTATTTCTACCCCTTTGCTGTTACTGCCTTGCATGTTCCTGTTTGATCACCAGGATCTGTGGGCACAGCTGACTACCTACATGCTGCCTTCCCCTGCTCGACGTTGACTCAGTAGCAGGAGGGCAGACTCGTTTCTGTAGCTGGCAACATCCATTTTGTGTTGTAAGGCTCGAGAAAGTTGGTACCGGTAGACTTAGGTACCCCCAGAACCTCAGTTCTGAGGGGGGGAATCATACCTCCCACAACAGTTACTGGTGTGAAAGTATGATTCCAAGGTGTTTGACACCAAACACGACATACTTTGTTGCAGTCGTTTGAGATAGCATTTATCGCAAGGTTATAATGCACCTTTACCTATATGTCTGGCAGTATCACGTACAACCCGGGAGAATGGTCTCTGAAGACTGCAGAGGGGCCCTGCTCATGCAGGAGCACCCTCTCACGTAAAACCCAGCACCCTGCCTTCAGGATTGTTAAGTCCTGCTATAGGGGTGACTTATAAGGTTTTAAGTGTAGTTATATACATAGATATAGTGAACCTATGTCTCTTGTAAGTGGTGCAAGCACCAGCTTACATAGAATGCAGTAGCAGACCTAGGGTTCCATTTTCTAGGACCTCGAGTTGTACCAAAGTACATACATTACAATTTAAGGGAAAAAGCTGATAGGCTGCGGTCCTGAATAGCAGGATCCCAGCCAGACTAATCAAGACAGTGGGTGCAAAAAGCAAAAAGTGGGGGTAACCATAAGAAGCAGATCCTACTTCCCTACACTGCCTTTGCATACATATCCTGTATGTGGGTATTATCTGTAACAGCAATTGTAGGTGAGGAACTTACTGAGCTTCAGTCTTACCGTGTGGAGCTCCTGAGTGCTTTACCCCACATTCCCTTTCTTTTTAACGTTGTATTATATATATGTCTTGCACATCCGTCCTGGGTGTAGTTAGTCTGAATGCTAAATTGCCTTGTGTGTGTCCTTCCTTTCTGAGTCTTAACCATCTTGTACAGGCTTCCCCTTTGGATCCCTCTTTCTCCTCTGACTCTTTGTGTGATCCTGGGCAGCACTGTACTACTATTTTTGTGCACAGTAAGTTTTCTACCAAATCCCTAGTCCTTGCTCAAGTACCTGACTGTGTTCCCGACATAGTCCGGGACAGTCCCTGACAGAATGAGCAACCCGAATTTCCAGGGTCACTTGTGAGGTTTCTTTGCATTTAGGTACTACTTTTTTTTCCCTCAAAGCTCTTCCAGTCAGTTCTTGCCAAGATGTTTAGCATCATAACCAGAAAGTCTGTGTATGATGGCAGACATCCATTGTCAAGGCAGCGCAGTTCCTTACAACCTATTAGAAAGTCCTGAGACTCTAGAGATCCATTCATGGAACAAAAAGGACTCTTACGTACTGAATATTATTCCCTGTGGCTGGCTGATCCTTATATGTTAGATTTTCATTCCATCTGTAACCTTGTTCCTAACCTGATGTCAGCCTGTGACCTACAGGTGAAAAGGAATTTCTGCAAACCTTGTTAGCAGCAGAAATAGTAATTTAGAGAGTGGTACTATTAGGGAACATTTTCTGAAGTTTGTAACTCAGAGACCCCCTATCAAGACAATGTTTTCTTTAAAGACCATTTCCAGACACAGTATTTATCAGCATCTTACCAAACTGGTAGTTCAATGACCCATGTTAACGCATGTTTAACCACACAGCAGCCAAAGAAAGAGCAAAACCTCTGTTCTACATTCAAATAATGTTACCAAGTCTTGTAGTCCAGTAAAGATCACAGTCCTGGATACTAAAGGGACCTTATTTGATACCACATTCAAAGTAAACAATAATCAGTTTAACAAAAGAGAGAAAAGACCTACTAGAACACAGGTGGCTAATAGCCACTTTGAAGAAAATCGAAGGTATAGCTCTGTTGCTTGTTGTGAAGTTGCCAAGTCTACCGCTGTCCTTGTAGAGAAAGATCTGCAGTCTTTACAAGACATAATTACATCTAAGATTCTTGAATTACAACGAGAGAATAAAATGTTTCAGACTCTGTTAAAAAATTATAACCCAGGGTTCAAGTGGGAATCTTAAACCCCTATAGAAAACAACTTTCCATCTCTGTTAGCCTCCTTAGAAATGGAGAAAGAAGCTTTGCGCTCTCTTTTGCGTTCCCCTCAGAGCTGGTCCAGCGATTGTGTGAGCAATACATTGGCTGATCCCTCAGATTCCATAAAAAAAAAACATAGTACCTAGTCCACCAGTCCAGTTAATGAAAGTATTTGTGTGAATTCTGAAATTTCTACCTCCTCTGATGTGTTGTCTTTTAGTGCTAAACTGTGTATAGACACTACATCTGAGATGTGTCCCTCCACTTCTAAAGAACCCCAGATGCCAGGAAAGACACTAAATAAGTGTTTGCTTTCTCTTCCTGGTTGTGAGGTCAGTTCCACACCGGGGGTATCACATACACTATAGACAAAACCTGAACGAGTGCCCAACATAATCCCTGATTTGACAACACCTTCTGACTCAGTCTATGCTCTTGGTCTAACTTCTGCGACTGAAGCCAACCTCCTCACCGAGAAGGAACAAAATCCTGACCCCTTGTTTGCTCTCTCGCCTTCAAGCACGCCACATATTGAAAAGTCAGGACATAATATTACTCTATGCTCTGATGCATCTGTACTACCTTGTAATGCAGAAGGAATTGAGCAAATCTCCCATGACCAAGAAGTCTCAGACTTATTTCCTCTGACTAAGACATGTGAACTGCCAAACGGTAAAGGGAGTGTGGTCATTAGAGACTCTAAGATAAGCAGTATTCTTAGCCATCCCGAAGAAAACCCTTCAGTGTTTCAATGAGCCAAAGAACTGTGAAGATTTCAATATTGACAATAGGGAATCTACTGTTCACAGGCTATCGCCAATCCCAGAATTTAAAGTCCATCATCCTTGTGCCTCTCTGTCATCAGCGTGTCTTTTTGCAGAGTCTCCAGAATCCTCAGCTGGCCTGCTGCCTTCTGAACTTGAGCCTGCAGCCTGCCTGCCATCTGAGCCTGAGCCTGCAGCCTGCCTGCCATTAGTACCGGAGCCTTCAGACTGCCTGCATTCAGAGCACAAGCCCTCAGCTCACCTGCCTACTAAGTCAGAGTCTCCAGCCTGTCTCACTTCAGAGCCAGAACTTCCAGCCTATCTGACTTCAGAGCCAGAACTTCAGGGGTATCTGACTTCAGAGCCAGAACTTCCAGCCTATCTGACTTCAGAGCCAGAACTTCAGGGGTATCTGACTTCAGAGCCAGAACTTCCAGCCTATCTGACTTCAGCACCAGAGCTTCTAGCCTGTTTGACTTCAGCACCAGAGCTTCCAGCCTGTCTGACTTCAGTTGGTCATTGTAGCTGTTTTCCAAGCTTTTTACATTCCTTGATTCCTGAGCTATAGTTAATCCTTGTTCCTTGTGTCCTGAACTATATCCTTGTGCATGAATTAGCACAGCCTACAGTGCTACCTTATTTCCGGAGTTCCTGAGCTATAGCTATTCCTTGTGCCTGGATTAGCACTGCCTGCAGTGCTACCTTGACTCCTGAAGCTTTAGTAATTCTCTGTTCCTGAACCAGCACTGCCTGAAGTGCTACATTGACTTCTGAAGCTTTAGTAATTCCCTGTTCCTGAACCAGCACTGCCTGCAGTGCTACCTTGACTCCTGAGCCTTAGCTCAATTCTTGTTCCTGTCCCAGCACTGCCTTCTATGCTTCTATGCTCCTCATTCGTTTTCTTGATTCCTGAACCTGCACGATTCTAGTATACCCTTGTAGCCTCCCCTTCTGTATGTCCTTTTCCATTCCCTGCCTTTCTTCCCATTTCCTTGGTTCCAGTTCTAGTTTGCTGTCTTTCTACTCTGCTGTCTTGCTTCTGGTATATTGTATGTTTGTTACAGTTCTAACAAGTGTGCCCTGTGATTTCCTTCCTTTCCTGTTAAGCACTCCTCCTTACTAGCTCCTTGTCTATTGTGCTTGTGTTTAGTTCTACCCCTTTGCTGTTACTGCCCTGTGTGTTCCTGTTTGATCACCAGGATCCGTGGGCACAGCTGACTACCTAGGTGGTGTTCTTGTTCACTGTGAGTATTGTCTTTGAGTTACAGTTATAACATCACCATAGGTATAAGCTCCACAGACCCTGCCTTTGCATACACATCCTACATGTGGGTATTTTCTGTCAGTATCTGTAACAGCAATTGTGGGTGAGGAACTTACAGAGCTTCAGTCTTACCATGTGGAGCTCCTGAGTGCTTTACCCCACATTCCTTTTCTTGTTAATGTTGTATTATATATTTGTCTTGCATGTCCGTCCTGAGTGTAGTTAGTCTGACTGCTAAATTGCCTTGTGAGTGCCCTTCCTTTCTGAGTCTTAGCCATCTTGTACAGGCTTCCCCTTTGGATCACTTTTTCTACTCTGACTCCTTGTGTGATCCTGGGCTGCGCTGTGCTACTCTTCCTGTGCATGGTACGTTTTCTACCCAGTCCACAGTCCTTGCTCAAGTCCCTGACTGTGTTCCCGACATAGTCCCGGACAGTGCACAAGAATCCTTTTCAACACAGCCCTGTTTGCCAGGCTATCTGTGGGGGTGTTCAGCATTTTGTGTGTGGACAGGACAGGGCCTATTGATGTGTAGGTGTCAACCCCAACCATTCCTTCCTGCCCAGGAAGACCCATCAGTATACAGATGAATGCAGATGCAGTTGAGTGTTCTTTATTGAGACTGTCTAGAGGGAATGCACAAATATAGCAGTCACCCAGCCCATCCCAGACATGTACAGGCTGACAGGCACATAGAGCAGTGAGTGCAGAGAAATGTCCACTTTCTAAAAGTGGCACTTCTAAACTTGTAATGTCAAATTCTACTTCACCAGTAAGGAGACTTTATCATTACCAATCAAAAGACATAAAACATGAAAAAGCTACTCCTCTCTGATCAGGAATTACCACTTAAAAGAGAATAAGGGAATTCCCAAAGCAAACCTATGAGGGGGTAGGCCTCAAAATAGTGAAAAACGAATGTAGCTTTTGTCACTATCAGGACAGGCAAAGCACAACAGTACGTCCTACCTTTTACTTACATAGCATTCCACTCCTAGGGGTTACATATATGAAATAAAAGGGGAGTTTTAGGGCTTGGCAAGTAATTTTAAATGCCAAGTCGAAGTAGCAGTATACTGCTCACACAGACACTGCAAAGGCGGGCCTGAAACAAGGCTACTTCTGTGGGTAACACAATTAGTACTGCAGCCCATTAGTAGCATTTAACTTACAGGCCCTGGGCATATGGCAGACCACCTTACAAGGGACTTGCAAGTAAATTAAATATGTCAAACAGGTATACACCAATTAGGCACATGTTTAGGGAATAAGCACATGCACGTCAGCACTGATTAGC
Source organism: Triturus cristatus (assembly GCF_964204655.1). NCBI lineage: Eukaryota > Metazoa > Chordata > Amphibia > Caudata > Salamandridae > Triturus > Triturus cristatus. The sequence continues at coordinate 467,698,192 of NC_140580.1, read as the reverse complement.
AGTGGTAAAGTGCCTCAGAGTCCAAAGGACAACAAAAAGATACAGCAAAACATGGAGGTCAAAAGCTAAATGTTTGGGGGAAGACCACCGTAAGGATGCCAGGTCTAACATATTACCAGACTGGGGGCTCTTTCTAAGCTGCAAAAAAGTAGCTCAGTACTGTCAAGGAACCTGGTCCAATTAATTATTTTAGAAAAGACAGTAAACAACAAACCCGTGACCAACTTGTCTAATCAAAACATCCCCCAATCTGGCACCTAGTTCAAAAGTTCCTGAAGTTACAGCCCATCGGACCGAATGTGCTGCAAATAATGTATCATATATTACTCCTCACTTTGCCTGGATAGGAAATAAATGAATCATGTGTAGTGATCTGGTTAGAAACTGGGTTTCTGGTTGGCAGAGGTAGGCACCCTGTCCAAGCAGGAACCACAATCTTAGCCAGGGTAAATCAGATACACACTATAGATTAACCTGTGTTCACCCCCTGGTAGCTTGGCACAGAGCAGGCAGGATTAACTGAAGAGGCAATGTGCAAAGTGTTTGTGCAACACTTCAAACAGTAACACAGTGAAAACACCACAAAAAGACTCCACACCAGTTTAGAAAAAACGATTGTGATTTCATAAATAAAACAAGGCCAAAATGCCAACAATCCAATAAGTAGAAGTCAAGATATACATTTTTAAAGTGAAAAATAGCACTTAAAAGCAATAAGCGCATATGGAGTTAAATAATTGCGCTGGACCAGGGCAAAGTCAAGAGCTCAGGCTGACTGAAATGGAGGTCAGGCCGGATACAGGAGTCCCTCAAGGCCCACTGAACAAAAGTACCTTGAACCAGGTCGCCACAGCGAGATGTGGAGTGCAGCCGATTGATGCATCGGTGTTGATCCCGCAGTCGAGGTGATGCATCGATTTTCTCCAGGCAACGATGGGAATGCACCGGTTTCGAAGATGAAGCACGCTTCCAAGATGTGTTGGTCCCGAAGCCGATGTGCCATATTTCGCCGCGCAGTCAAGGGGATGCGTCGATCATCTCTGTTGTGGCGGCGATGTGGTGATTCCAGTGTGTCGGTTAAGATGGTGATGTGCTGGTTCCAAGTTTGATGAACTGATTCTGTTCCTGCGACAGCGGCAATGCAGCAATTCTGCTCACACAGCAGAGAATGCAACAGTTCCACTGGAGCAAGCACCTACGTCCACTTCCAATGAACCGGGTACAGGAGCAGGGGGGAAGACTTTGATATCCCGGAGTATCAACCAGGAGGCAAACCAGCATGCTCTTGGAGATCACTTTGGGTTCAAATAAGTTAGTCCAGTTCTTCAACAGCAGGGTAGAGGCTAGCAGACAGCAGGTCAGAACAGCAGTTCTTCCAGAGCAGCAGTCCAGCAGAATGGCAGTCCGTGTAACAGCACAGCAGTCCTTTCTCCTGACAGAGTTTCTTCACAGATCTAGTAGTCTCGGATTTGGTGGGGTCAGAAACCCAGTACTATACCCAGTTGTGCTTTTAAAGTGGAGGCTACTACAAAGAGGGGCTTTAAATTGCACTTAGGTCCTCCCTTCCAGCTCTGGCTCCAGACTCACTACAGGGGGGTATGCAGCCCTTTTGTGAGGACAGTGCACAGCCTATTCATGTGCAAATGTCAACTGCACCCTCCCATCCTGCCCAGGAAAGCCCATAAGAGTGTGGATGGCCACTCAGTCACACGTAAGCTCCTTATGTGTGGCTGTCTAGTGGAAATGCACTTTATCCAGCTGTCACCCATCCCAGATGTGTATTGGAGACAGGCTGCAAGCACACAGGGCTAATAGCAGAAAAATGGCAGAAATAATGCATCTTTCTAAAAGAGGCATTTTTAAAAGGGCAATAATAAACTCAACTTTACAAGTAAAGAGGATTTCTCATCAGCATTCCAAAGATATGAAACATGATAGACCTACTACTTCTCAATCAGGAATTACAGCTCATAAGTGCAATAAGGAATTCCCAATGTTAACCTATGAGAGGGTTAGGCCTCTCAGTAGTGAAAAACAAATTTGGGACTTAACAGTACATGTTCTACCTTTTAATTACATAGCACCCTGCCCTATGGGCTACCAAGGGCCTACCTTAGGGGGCGACATATATGTAATAAAAAAGGAGTTTAAGGCTTGGCAAGGGATTTAAAATGCCAAGTCGACATGGCAGTGTAAACTGTACACACAAGCTCTGCAGTAGTAGGTCTGAGACATGATTAAGGGGCAACTTAAGTGGGTGGCACAATCAGTGCTGCTGGTCCACTAGTAGCATTTAATTTACAGGCCTTGGGCACAGGTAGTGCACTTCATTAGGGACTTAGAAGTCAATTAAATATGTCAATTGGGTATGAGACAATGTCACCGTATTTAGAGGATAGAGCACATGCACTTCAGCACTGGTTAGTAGTGGTAAAGTGCTCAGAGTCCCAAAACCAACAAAAAGTTGGTCAGAAAAAAAGGATGAGCAAGGAAAAGGTTTAGGCTGACCCTTCAGAGAGGGCCATTTTCCAACAGATATCATTGCTACAAGCAGCTGATCCTAGCCCCAAGGGCATAAATATCTTTGCTTCTAACCATACACCTTGGCAATGATGTGAGCAGAACTTGGATTTCAAGAGGAGTGTGTGGCATGGCACCACACTCTGTGCTGGAATTGGAAAAAAATTACTCTGGAAACACATAAATTGGGGCTCATGGTGCAGCAGAGGAAAGGCGGTGGAGTGATTAGGGGCGGAGCCTGAAAAGCACAGTCTGACTGTCAACTTAAACAATTGAAGTAAAAAACATCTGCAGAGAAATTGGCAACAAGGACACAAGTAACACTAAATCTGTTCTAGATTGCTTAATTGGTCACAAAGATGCTGCATTTTAAAATATCTTACAGGGTTAAGACACCTGCTGCAGAGATCATTGAGTTGCCAGCAAGTTTGAGGGGATTATAATAGTGGTAAATTAACTTTAATCATTAACACAGTACTGAGAGAGTTCTGTGTTTTGTCCAGTCACAGTTTTGACTTAAAGTAGCACAGAGGGTTATTGTGCCTGCTGCAAAGCATACCGTGTAACATGCAAATCACAGATTTGGCATTTATTTAGATGGGTAAGTGGGCTACTGCATCTTGACACTGAGATCATTGTTTTGTTTCTTCCTGTTCATAAGTTGCAAGCCTTCTAATATAGTAAGATGATATATTTACTGGTATCAAGGAGCTGCATGCAAACTAAACTGTATGACATGGGTTTAGTATCTTATTGTTTTTTCTCAATCTGTTATTCTAAGATTGCACAGAAGAGTTCCTTTGTAAAGCTATAAAGTCTTGTTGGTGCAGTAGATGCCACGTAAATCAATATTTGTGTAATTACTCATACAAAGAGATGAATCTTGCATTCTTACGATGTACATACCATCTCTCACATAGGGAGTTGAGCAAAGTTATACACGTGCTTCCAACTGTTTCTCATTAAGTACTTGCAAAGTGATGATTTCTTCCACTGCATTGGCATCTAGGTGTAATACTCCAGATAGCTCCCAGTGAGAAGGTTCCTTGAACAAGAGTGGGCTGATGGCCCTTCAAATCAGGCCTTTGTTTAGGGCCCAGCTGGAGGTTAAAATAAGAAAGCCCTATACCTGTGTGTTGCTGCTCCAAACAGAATGCAGACAACAACAGCGAGTGAGCGCTGCTGAATTATGTTACAGTGTTGGAAAATGACACCAGGACAAATTCAACATACTTCCTGGTGTAGGAAAATGAGTAATCGGGCAACAACCATAGTCCTTGTCAGGGTAACCGACACAAGTCACTAAATTAACCTGTGCTTAACCCTCTGGTAGCTTGTCACAAAAGCAGTCAGGCTTAACTTGGAGGAAATGTGTAAAGTACTTAAGCAGCACACAGACAGTAATAAAGTGAAAACACAACACAGGAAAAAACCTAAACAGAAATAGAAAAATAGTTTACATTTTAATAACTAATATGAAACCAGAATGGCCAAAAGCCAACCAGTGAAACTGGAGATATGCAGTTCCAAAGTCTTAGGTAGAGCACCACTCACAGTCATGCTCAGGCCGTACAGCATGCATGCGATAGAGCATAGATGCAGTGTTCAGGGACCAGGTTAGTCCAGCTGAAAAAGTTACTTTCTTAAAGTCCAGCACAAAAAGTTATTTTTGCGGTGGAAGAGGCCACGACGAGCAGCTAAGAGTGTTGCGGATGGGCGTCACTGTAGCACGAAGAGCAAGCCAGGTGTCACAGATGGTCGTCACTGTACAGTCAACATCCAGTCAGGTATCGCTGACACTCATGAAGAACCCAAAACTGCAGGATTTCTTGAAGTGGAGTGCACTATGATGCAGGCCAAGGGCCCAGGACCTGAGAAGGCACCTCTTAGGTATCAGGGACTCTAGTAGAGGCCAGCAGCTCTCAGGCAGATCCAGTTGCAGGTCCAGGCTTGTTGAGTTGCAGTAAGTTATTTGGGCAGTTGCACAGAGGCCTCTGAAGCCTGTTGTGTCCTTGAAGGTCAGACAGGAGGTGTTAGAAATGGGGGTCTCTAGTTGGCAGAGGTAGGTACCTTTGTCCAAGTAGGAACCCTTCCTTCTAGTCAGGATAAGGGAGTTACATTCCTAAAATAACTCCTGCTCACCCCCTTGGTAGCTTGGCGCAAGCAGTCAGGCTTGTCTTAGAGGCAGTGTATAAAGCATTTGCACATAACCAACAGTAATACAGTGTAAGCATTACCAAAAGACACAACACCAGTTTAGAAAAATATCTAATATTTTTATATACTCAAGACAAGACCAAAAATGTAAACAAAATCCACAAAACAGTACTTAGAAATCTTCAGTTAGCAAAATAACCTTGAAATACAGTTCCTTGAAGTCGATAGCTCCGTCTGGGGCTATCATGGCATTGTGAACAAACAAATCCAAACAGCGGCGTCGCGGGCCAGCTACAGTGTCAGGGAGACCCGCAAAACAGTACCTTTAGAAATGCAGGGCGCCGGCGACCTCTCGTTGAGCTTCCAAAAGCACGGTGCCAGCAGGCGTCTGTTCTGGAGGTCGGTGCAGGAGTCGTCGGGCCCTCAAAGTCACACGTGTTGCAGATCGAACTCCTCGTGGTTGAAGTCAGGAGTGCCAGTGTCGGGTGTTGCGATGCGAAGTGCAGGGGTGCTCGTCGCGGTGCTGGCAGGTCACGTTGCAAGCAGCGGCGTCAGTAGGCCAAGGCTGCAGTGCGAGATGAGGGGGGTGCGTCATGTCACTTTATTAGCGGTGCCCTCGAACCATGGTGCGAGCAGCGGCACCAATGTCGGCGTGAAGCGGCAGCATCGGGGATACCAAGGCGGCGGCATGAAGCAAGGCGGTGCGGAGTATGGTGCCCAGAGTTTGCAGTGCACGCAGCGGCTCGGTGGCAGAATCAGATGGCGACGTTGGTGGACCAGGGTCGCGGTGCGGTGTTGCGGCGGTGCGTTCAGGACATGGATTCAGCAGCGGCAACCTAGATGGCGTTGGGTTGCTTTTTCTTCTGTTGCAGCACAAAACACAGTCCCCAGTGCTGAGGGCAGAAGAACTTGATGCCTTGGCTGTTCCTGAGAGTTCTTGAACAGGGGGAGATCTCTACCTCAAGCCCTTGGATATACTCAAAGAAAGAAGTTGCAGAAGGTTCAGTCCAGTCCTTTCACTGCCCAAGACAGAAGCAGCCACTGCAGGCCAACACAGCAAAGTGCTCAGCAAAGTGGTACTTCCTCCTCACAGCTTCTCCAGATCTTCTTCTTTGTCCAAAAGATTTCTAAAGTTCAGGGGTTTGGGCCCCACTTTTTATAGCCCAAAATCCTTTGTCCTCTCAGGCAGAGACTGTCTGTGCCCAGTCAGAACAAGTTCTGCCCTCTCTGGTGTGGCTTCCTGGCAGGAGGTGGAGACGGCATTGTCAGAGGCAGACCAGGCCCATTCAGGTGAAAGTAAATCTCCTCCCCATTCTCCAAATGCAGCCCAAGTCTATTCAGCCCTTTCCTGACCCACCTAGACTATCTGGAATCGCTGTTCCTCCCCAGTCCCTGTCATTCAAAACCCAGACGGTCAATCCACAACCCCAGCAGAGGCCTACTGGATGGCTGAGCAAGAAAATACCTACTTTCTAAAAGTGGTATTTTCATACACAGAATGTAAAAATCACCTTCACTAAAAGATGCATCTTTAGATTCTGAGTTCAGGCATACTAAACTTTATTTTTCTACCTACTTCCTAGGGCCAGTTATGTTTATAAGATGTTATAAACAGACTCCCCAGTCCTATGGAAACAGGTAGCCTTGCAATAGTGAAAAACTAAATTGGCAGTAATTCACTATCAGGGCATGCCACACACAGGGCATGCCACACACACCAGGGCATGTCCTACCTTTACCATACACTGCACCCTGCCTACAGGGGTGCCTTGGGCCTACCTTAGGGGTGAGTGACATGTAAGAAAAGGGAAGGGTAGGGCCTGGCAAGTGAGTACACTTGCCAAGTCGACATGGCAGTCCCAGACTGCACACAGGCTCTGCAAAAGCAGACCAGAGTTACATTTACAGGCTGTTTGAGTGGGTGGCACAATCCAGTGCTGCAGCACACTAACAGCATTTGATTTACATGCCCTGGCACACTCAGTGCACTTTACTAGGGACTGACAAGTAAATTAAATATGCCAATCATGGAAACACCAATCCATAACACAGTTTACAACCGGGAGGTCAGTAAGTAAAAACTCAGAGGAGACACGCCAAAAGATGCCAAGTCTAACAGGAGATCACCTAACTGACCCTTGGAGTCACTCAGGTAACCTGGAATGAAGGGAGTGGGTCTATTCTTCCTTCTAAGAGAGCAAGGAAGTCCTCAAGCCGCAGGGCAGTCCTCTGGTAGCAGTAGGGCAGCCTTCTGGGGGGCAAGGCACTCCATATGACTGTCCACAGGTCCAGGATTGTTACAGATGAGTAGCTCAGGAGGTCCAATCTATACTTGGTACCAGCCTGTATGGGTGTGGGGCGTGCACCCTGCATGTGTGGGGGGGTGCACCCTGCCCTACCCCCACATATGGTTCTGGAAAGTTCTTCCCGTCCACTGTCAAGGCATCAAGAAGTCTGGGGTGAAAAAAGGCTAGTGTCAGGTTCCTTTGTGTGTGCTGGAGGCAAGACCTTCAAAGTGTAAGTGGGGTAGGGAACGCTCCGCCCTCTGCCAGACTGACAGATCGCCCATCCTGTCTTCACGTAATTCCCTTTTGTGTCACTGTGTGGCAAGTATACACACACCCCAACAGTACAGTCAATAGATCTAATGTGACCCAGGAAACTGGCAGATGACACAAATGGTTAGGACAAGAAAATGACAATGTTTTAAAAAGTATAAAAATAAGTGATGGATGGAATGCTTGAATTAATCTGAGCCACTGGTTATTACTTGGGGTTGCATCACAATCCATCATTTTCGTGCACACCATGCCACCTCAATTTGGACACAGCTATATGCAAATCATTCTTGAGCTTGCTCCAATGGTAACAGTACAGACCGAACTGTCAGGCCAGGTTTTCCTTGAACCAGAACATAAGCAACCCAAGACCGGCTTTGCCCTAGTTAGGGCTCATCAGCCAGGTAATTTTTGGCTAGCAACCAGACCTGGTGACTGACACACCCAATAGTAAAAACAATGTCCATGCTGCGCAGGATGCAACACTGCACTCCATTGCTGGCTAGATATTTCACAGCAAACAAAAATCCTAAAAGCTCCTAAAAAGTGATGTGGAAAATGAGTTCATCAGGTAAACTACTTTACCTACAGTAGTTACATTCCTAGAGCAAGCTTTACAACATGTCCACTCACACCAAACTCCAGTGTTAAGTGTAGGAAAGTCCTTGACAAGACAAGCTCAGTCCAGATGTCCAGAAACTCTATACCAGACTCATCTGACAGAAAAACTTGCTGCAAGTAAATAACTAATTAACACAGATGCAGAATCTTCAGTCTCGGAAAAGCACCTTGGCAAAGAAAAGATTGCTAGATCACCCACCCGAGTAGAGAAGAAAGTAGACGCATGATTCATATAATTTTCTCAACTATACTTTGCTGTTTCCCATGGCCAGTCTTGCTTCCCCGAAGATGGACAAATTATTAGGATTTCCTAAATCTCATGCACCAGGGAGTCCAGCAACTTTAATTTTTGAATTTGGATGACTAAAAAGTCATCATGGTTTGTAACAAGTCATTTGCCTGCACGTTGAAACTTATATGCTACGGTTCAAAAATGATGTGCACCCATCAGGCCCTACTTGTTTCAGCAGCTATGTGAATTATCAGGTGGTCATAGAGAGAGACCAACCAACAGACTAGGAAACTCCCAGGTCAGCCCAGCTTAAACAAACCCAAGACCTCCAATGATGGCCTTCAATAGTGACTTTAGACAGACATCTTTGAGGCCAAGATATGGCAATCAGCCACCATCTCTCAGAAAGTGACTCAAACGATGGCTTACTTCCATCTACTGAACAAGGTCTCATATCTATTGAATTTTTTTTAAACTAAAATATTCTGTTAATAAATTCACTTGATTCTTGCATGGTTCATGCAATTGCTCCCTTCTCTTCCGATTTCCTCAGGTCTTCTCTTCTGGCACCACTGAATTTCGACTTGACACCCTAAACACCTTCTTTGCACCAGGGTCTAGTGAAATCTTTCACCATTTGTATACAAACAGCACCATTTTCCATCCATGGAAGAGAGAAAAGGAGCACTTCTGAATTGGTTCTCATCAGTAACATTCTCATTGGCTGTAATCGTAGGTCCACACCAACAACTGTCAGTCTTGACTGAATAGCTTCTAGAGCAATCCTATGGCTGGTCATTAAAGCGCGATCTTGAGCAATTGTTCTGAAATGTTGAACCTTGGACAGGGACACAGTTTTTACCATGGATGGCACCCTGTCTAGTACTGCATTTGTCTCCACAAACTCCCCATTTCTTTGTTGTGTGGCTCACCTACTAGGATAATACAAGACATGGCACCAGAAGCAGTTATGATGAACTTTCATCGCTTTGGGGCAATGTTCACCCGTAAAAGTTTCTGCCATTCTACTGAACAGGCACAATTAGCACTTCCTGAAAGGCGAATTAATCGCTGTGCACGGTCCACCAGGACGTCGCTGTCTTTCAGCTCTCTTGCCAGTCTTATCATTTTATCCATGTCAAAGATTTTGGAGCGAAGAGCCCATTCATTGAAGAACTTATCTAGTCTCTCCAAGCCCTGCTCAAGCTCCTCTTTTGGTCCTTAAAGTGATCTGACATAATAGACCGCAGACAAGGGTCGACCTCTTTCTCCATTTCAATTTTGGGATATATAGGTCTCAGCCGGCTTATCCCTATTCAGTACTTCACAAGAGAAGGCCCAGTTTGAGGAGTTATGATGAAAATTTATTTGGTCAAGGAGCCAAATTAGCGGCCATCCTCCATTCGCAAGGCTGTCTGATGGATAGGCTAGTGTGGCCTATGAGTCCTCCTGCAAATGGGCCCTCCTGAGCCTCAGAAATTCATCCTATGAAAAGCAATGCCCAAGTCAGAGTTGGAAGAGTTATAGTATGCTTCAAGTTTCATAAGTATCACTCCAAGATGAATCAACAGCACACGCTCTCTCACACCATGTTTATATGTCTCTCAGAGTTTTATTAGTAAATCATTCTGCTATTTGGGACAGCTACTTAAGCTTTTACAAATCCAATCACTTGGTGCCCGCCACCCCTAGACATATACATCCTGTAATTAAAGGGTTGCAGGGGAAGGCATCATCTTGCAAGATCTGTGTGCCTCCCCTAATCTGCATCCTCAAGTATCTAGATCTTACAACAATTTTCTCCAGCATAGGCTAGCTGTGACCCCTTGATGTATCTATTATGATTGTGTAAGGCTTGAACATCTTTCCATTACTAGATGAGCCATCCCGGTTCATAGTATTTTGAGTCTCCGGTGAATCAGCTGGTGGAATATATGCACTAAACATTTATATCCCCACTATAGACGACCCACAATTCAGGGACACTTTATCTGCTAAACTCACACTTCTGTCCCCTAAAGCCGGATTGTTCTAGGTGACGATTTCAATATTCCAATGGACATCACCTTAGATCGGAACTCTGCCTTTAGTACCCAAGGCTCATAAAGCAATGCACGCTCTTTGTACAACACATAGACTAGTCGACATCTGGAGATTACATAAACTTAGAGGTAATGACTTCACCTTCTTCTATCCACCAGAATAGACATAATTCTGGTTGATTCCTCCCTCCTCCATGATAGGTCTTCCTTGTCCACTGCACCTATCACGATTTCAGACCACGTCGCCATCTCGATCATCTTATAGATAACACCCATCAAATCCGAAGGTCAAACATGGCATATGAACACAAAGGTTCTGGAGGAAGAGGGAATCGTGTGTGAACTCCATAAAGAACTCGCCTTGTTTATAAAAGAGAACAAAGCTTCTGCCTCCTCCTCATTATACTCTGGGATACACTGAAGTGTTTCTTCAGAGGAAAGATGGTAAGCCGCGTGTCTAGGAAAAATAGAACAATAACATCCTCCCTGGACAAACTGACTGCTCTAATTTGGATTTCTATGATTTCCTACAAATCAAAACGGAAGTCTCCAAGTTAGGTTGACTTAAATCTATTCTTCTTCTTCCTACTGTTTAACTCCTTAAAGCAGCGGGTCATGTTGCATCCAAGATCTCCAAAGTACTTAATAAAGCCACCTCTCAAAGAAGTCCCGTCCTAAATCCAATTAGTCTTCACATCTCTCCTGTAAAGGTTCATTACCCCTTTTTGCAGAAACCTGGGTGAAAACTTTCCCTTGACTACTTCAGAATAAACTAATCCCCTCACTGATGCAAAGTTCTTTGCATCTCACCTCCTTTATTAGACCCCTACCAAACTCTTCAAATTAAAACTCATAGAGTCTGAAACTTGCTGGTACTGTAACTCATCAACTGATGATATTAAACATATGTTCTTCTCATGCCCCTGCCCTTCCTTTTTTTGGGTGGACATCACTTCTCAACTGAATAACATTTCCAAAATCTCCCTCACTGAACTTCCCAATGGTAATACTTGGGCCGCACACAGGCGTGCCACCTATCACGCTCTCAGGCTCAGACCTCAGTTCACTTGATCTGCTGGTCACTGTTGCTCTTAAGGTGATACTGGCTGACTTTTAACAATGTCTCTGGCCATACATGGTGGGTGTGGGTTACTTACCTTAGAGGTACACACATAACCCAGTCACATGACAGGAGGAGCAACCTTGTGACATTGCAACGCACACGAAAAACACTAGACATCTTCATTCACAACTTGTAACACCCATAAGGAGATCTTCTGGTCCTGCTACACCGATATAGGATTCACATTTTGCATCGATCCTGTCAGACTACCAACCAGTTCAAATGAATCCTTCTCCTTTGCTCCCATTTTCCCCCTCTCTTGAGCACTTTTTTACTTACCTTTTGCTATCTCTATTTTTTTGCGTCAATCATATCCTCAGATAGAGAGTACACCAACTGTTGTTTTTCTCGGAATGATGTTAATCTCAGTCATTATTCACAGTAACACAACTTGTACCAAAATTTTATGTCAGCCTCCTGGGTCAACAATACCCGAAAGATGTACTTTTGATATCACCTCTATCGTTAATGTTGCTGGCCACCTTAAGCTCCCTACAATTCCATGTATCAACATTTTTGTGTTGCTATGTTTTTTGTTGATTCACCTAAAACATCAATAAAATATTCAGAAGATGAAAAAGTCTTCTTTATTCTTCATGTACGGTTTTAATTAACCGAGTCGCAAGACAAATACATTTAAACCCAAGTCCACTTGAGATATTGCATCATCTTATTTACCTGAAAAGTATGAAAGGCTGAGTCAGCCTGACCTAATGTAAAATGCTGGACTCGATTTATCATTCCAGTGTGCTATAATTTCAGCATAGCTGTAGTCTCTGCTTAAAACAATGTAGGGAAATTTATATTTCTAGGTTTGCACATGCTTTTATCACACTCGGGGTTCTTTCCCTTTTCACAATCGTTTGCTGAATTGGTTCTCACGTGGTACATTTCAGCATCAAGAAGCCAATTTAGGTGTGGACTTCTTCCTCATAAAATGTTTATAAATCGCCTCTGGGGGTCATTCATCAGACGCCAAGGGAGCACTTTAGGTTTTTTCCAAGGAAAATAGCCGGGATGCAACTCGCAGTACCTTGACCTGGTATAGTCCTGGGCTGCATCAATGTATACTCGTGACTTACCATGAAACCATCAGTCCTGGCAACATTGTAGCAAAATATGGTTTGCAGTGCATACAATGAAACTATGGGAGTGGATGCCTTGGATCTATTTCTTACACCCTCCATGGGGCGGTCTAGAAAGGTCTGGCAAAGGTAGCAAATATATTTTTACACATATTTTCAATGGCCGATATGGTTCTGTAGCCATGACATTAAGGGAAGAAAGGAATGCTTCCATCTTAATTTTCTGGAATGAGAGAGTATGCTTTTGTACCTTCCACTTTGGTTTCCCTGCACATCTCTCTTCCTTAAGGCAATCAGCAGAAAGATGACTTTGTATCTTACATCATTTTACAAATGCCACATTAGAGCATCATAGCGCGAATGCAGAATCTGCAAAATTTATAGCCATGGTGTGCAGTTCTTAGGTTCTATAGAAAGTAAGTGTTTGAATGATACCAAATCAATGGTTTTGTTTCATCGGCTTTGGAAAGATTAATACCTCTGTAGCTCTGCCTCAGGTCAAATCTTGGACTCGGAGATTGCACAGTTTTCTGCAGCAGACACATTAACCCAATACACTATCATACTAGTTCACGCAAAGGTAACGCTCTCTCACTTGTTTTGCTATTATTTATATGCATTATACGGTCAATGATAAACTTTGGTATGCAGTCTCTAATTCACAGTTTCCACTGAAAAGGCTTTTTGTGTTTTGCTTATATCCATAAAGTTATTTAATTCATTTGCACAAAATTAGTCAGTCCACTAACTACATTTCGGAATGTCAAGTTTCAGAGAGATGTGGGCAGATGGAGGTCAAGAGTTGTAGATCTGTCGGAAAAATTTGCTTTTATCATTTTAACTCCTGTAGGAATTTATACTAACTAACCACAGCAAAAACTGCACCAAATTTGGCTTTAATCTAACATTCCTCATGTGACTTAAGGTTAATTTGTTCAATAGCTTCCATGACATCTACATTTCTATAAGGAGTTGGATTGGCTTCAAAGGGTTACTTGAAATGGGACTTTAGAATACCTTAAATATTAATAAACATGGCCCCGGAGGATGGAGTCCCTCGGGCCAGAAAATGGCTTGGGAAGGAGGGCTGCATGCTCCACTCCCCTTATACTGAAAGGTGGCCTCAGGGAATGTGGTCCCTGGTGCCTGAAAAGGGATCAGGGAGGGGGGGCTGTGCACACCCCTCCCCTTAAAAAACACATACAGCAACTGCCCGGGCCCTGGCCCACTCTGGGAGAGTGTGTGTTTTTTCTTGACGCTGCAGATTCTCTGTTGATTTTCAGCGCAGAGAAAAAAGTTACATTTTTGGCCCCAGGAGATGTGCCTTTTGGATAACCCCACCAGGTCTCTTAGGGGTGCTGTAGAGAGGGACTGACTTCAGCAAACATGGGGATACATTATGTACAATTCAGAAACAATGAATGCACGCCCTAATGGAATTTTCCAAGCAGATGCAGCTAAACAAAGGAGTACATATGGATAGGTTTCGATTCTGGGGCCGGGCACACACTGTCTTTAATCCAAGGTCCCTGCCTGCCACTAGACTAGTGGGAGAAGGCCGCTATCTAGTGAGAAAGGTATGCGCTAACGAGAACAATGTATTCATTAGGAAGCAAGGCCCAACCTTGGAGAGATGAAACTTTCCACAACCCGTTCTTTCGCAGAGACAAAAAGCAGTTTCAAGCATAGTTCAAAATGGCAGCCAAACATAAAATGGTGCAGCGAATGCTAAATTACATATAATAATGCACACGCAAAGATAGCAAAATCGTTTTCATTACATCATTCCCCATTTTTTATTTTAATATATTTTTCTAGGGCAGAGCACTCTGTTCCGAGTCCTAAAGTGGCTCGCATCACATCTTTGTTGATGTGGTGGCAGCCAATCAGACCCTACCTTAAGGTCTGCTGTCTCCGCAGATTTACACTAAATCACAAAAAAGCATACTTTCTGGGCCACGATATCAAGATCTTGCTTTCTGTAAAATTTTGTGTCATTTGGTTTCGTCATTTGGACAGCAGCTGTGTCTAATTATTCTATGGATACATTTAATAGGGAAAATGTATTTTGGGGCCCTCACCTTTATGTCTACACCCCCACTTGATGGAGTACACCAAACCTTTCCAAAAAGGCGTTGAGGGGGAAGAAGAAAACAAGTTACTTACCTGTAACTTCAGTTATCCAGTATTGGTATCTTTCATGGATTATACCACAAAAACTCCTCGGGTCTCTACAACCACGCAATATTGTATGCCAAAAAATGTGAAGGATTAGAAGATTATAGTCTCATTAAATCCCCACCCAGGGGAGATCCCTTTCAGGACGAAACCCCTCACCCATAGGTGGCATGCTTCATCATATGGGTTTCTCCTCCCAGTGGGAAACCTAGTCCCACTGAGGGCTACAACCCCCCTCACTGTGAGGAAGGAGCTCTGGGATGTTTTGTTTGAGTAAATAGAGAACTTCTCTGGATGCTTAAATCCCATATATGAATCTCAGGTGTGGTGAAGGCGCAGCGCAAAAAAAGTAAATGCGTGCAGTGGTGAGATTAAAACTACCTAGTGGGGCAAAAAACGTTTTATTGGCTTGCTCGCACTGGTAGGATTAAAAAGCAGTGCAATTAGCAGTATTGATTTAAAACTGCTATATATCATAAACGGTTGACATGTTTCAGCCTGAGTGATCTTAACCAAGTATCAAGGCTTTCTTCGGGACCAGACTACAAGGTAAAGCTGCTGCTTGGGATCAAAGTGACAACAAATATATAAAGAAAAAGATACACAACCAGTAATCCTTTTTTTTGTTGATTTGGTATTACTGGAGCTCTCTGTAAGGATGAGATAACGACAGAAAACCATAACGTTTAAAAATCTAATCCATCATAATTGATGTAACACATATTGCTTGTGCCGAAATGGCCGCATGTCCATCCGCGGCAAACATCTTAAACATTTGTGGGAAGATTTTCACTTACCCAAAGTTATTGGATAAGTAGCCTTACCTCTACCTGGCAACAGCTCAGGGGAAAGGGGGCCCGGCTCTGAAAGAAATAAGATCGTGTGTCACTCACTAATAACTTTCAATGTGGGCACCGATCTAAAAGCGTGTGTGTTCATGTACAACAAACATTTACAAACAACAGTGTGAGGGAAAATGTTTATACTAAGCACTCGTAAGAGTACTAGGGTATTACAGATGGTGGTACGCTATTCCATCCGGAATTCAATATATCTTTTTAATATATATTTTTTTAAAGTCTCCATGCACCAGATGAACTGTGATGTGCGAAAAAGTGTCTAGAAGTCATATGCATATACATGATGTAAATACTTAATGTCACTCATATTTAGTGTTTCTTGATTGGTTTGATGTCACTATACGTCTCATAGATGCCGTGTCTGGTTGTCAAATTAGGTGAATGTCCAGAAGCGTTTATGGCTTGTCTGTGTTCAATTTTTGTCTGATTTGAAACGAATCACCTTTAAATGTAGGCACGAACCCTAGTCCTCTCTCAAAGACTGATGTTTCATCGTCCGTGTTGCTGTTCCCTGGTTGCACTGGTGGTTGACATACTGCATGTCGTTGTTGATGCCAGAGGCATATTCCACCTTACTGTTGCCTGTTGATTCTTTCGTCGGCCTCTTGTGCGGCCGGGACCATACCCTAAAAAAGGCTGATTAGGGACCATGTTGTTATAGGGTTGAAACGGGAACATTGGAGGTTGGAAAGAGGTTGAGAGTAACTAGAAGGACCTGGGGGCCACCATTGCATGGGACCTTGGCCAAATTGGCCACCTCTTCTCTGTCCTGAACTTCTTCTGTTGGACCCTCTCCATCCTCTTTCCTCGTTGGACGAAGAATCTGAGTTGTTAGATCCATCCTCACTTGCGGAGGTAGAGTAATTGGATCCATATTTCTTCCCCCTTTGATTGAATTAGGGTGGTACATAGGTGTCACTTGTGTATGGATATACTCTTTCAAATGTAAAATTTGCGAAGTCTTTTTGGAATTTATCGATTTTTGTTGCAAGGACAGTGTCTTTGAATTCCTTGTTGCTGTTATTAGTTTCTTCTGCCTGTTTGTTATATACGGAGGTTACCAATACTGATTTAATCTGAGATTCCAGAGTCTGTATCTCTACCAAGATGGTGTCCGCAATGCGTTTGGCTGTGTTAATAATCAATATTAACCAGTCACTTGTGCATCGCCAGGTGATGAGGGACCAGTCTTTAAGAAATATTTTATCCTCTAGGAACAGGCGTGGTGTATTGGTAACAATTAGGCCGGTGGGTGCACAGTTAGCTCTTAAATACTCGGTCATGATTGCCCTGTGTATGTATGTGCGGGAGTGTGAACGTTTCAAAACAAGAAGTTTTACCCAGTCATCACCTGAGGTGGAGCAAGTGCTGGGAACACTATCAGGGATACTAGGTGTTGTGAGAATGTATCAAGCCATGTCTTCGTCAAAGGCTAGACCCAAAATGACCAACCATTTTCAGGATAAGAATCACTCTGCCGAAGACCTTCGTTGGACAGTCCTTGAACAACCATGGACATCTCCAAATTTCTATTCAAACGTGAGCAACGTTGGGTGTACTGTATCAAAAGTGACACCACTGGACTAAATGATGAGAGTCCTTGGTTAGCACTTCCTTCAATAAACAGTTAGTACTTCATCTAAGGGCCAGCGCTCTAGTCAAACACAATTGCAGCAGAGAGATGACACGTCACGATTGACACTAAGTAGTATCACTATTACGCTGTTGGGACTAATCCGACATATCTGTGGTATTTTTCCATTATTCATGGGCATAACATGGTTATTTTTAATCGCATTGTTTTTATACATCATATACCCGAATATATGCAACTTCACTGCATAAAGGTAGCGTGGATACATGCCATCCCCTACCCCTTTCTGAGTCAGGCATAACCTTCTGTCAAATTCAGGTATTGTGGATATATGTCATCCTTTTACATATAGACACTTCTGTGATTATGGCCAAGCCGGTTTTAGCCCTTTAAAACTGATGATATGGGTTTTACACACACTAACTAGTAATTCACTCTTACATCATGGACGTTATTGTGTTAACTTAGATCATGCATCATTGTCCTCGAAATGACCACAAGTGGGTCAATAAAGTTTTGCTAATTCAGGCCGCAAAGACTGAGACCTAGAGTATGCTTGGCGCGCATGCGCACCAACCTCCTGAATCAAAATGGGGCAGGTATCTAGCGAACGTACAGCCGAGCGCAGGCAAACGCGACGGTCACTTGGGGTCCTTGAGACGCGCTGATGGGTACACGCGCGTTTTCTAAAACAGCTACAAATACAGAGAGGAAAAACCCCCCCCGTCTGTACCTCCGATTACAGCTCTAGTACCGAGACGAGGTACCAACGGAGAGGTGAGTGTTTGTGTCCCAGAAGGGAATGCCCTGATGTGTGTGAGGTTTTCCTCGATATGCGTACTCAATTCCTTTTGTTGCATGTGATCTTAGTTATGTGGGGTAGAAAGATACGAGCAGAGTAACATTTGTCTCAGGCACATCCTCGTTTTTAATTTAGTTTGCTAAATGAGTTACCTTTGCTGTTTCAATTTCAGATAATATCTTATATCTATAAATTCAGACATCAACTGCATACTTTATATTGTCATACTCTGGAGTAGGAATCGGGATGATAATCTCCATGTAGAACCTAAGTGTCATCTATGACAATCATCTTGGAGATGAACACAGACAAGCCATAAACGCTTCTGGACATTCACCTAATTTGACGACGAGACATGGCCTCTCAAAAACTATAGAGAGCTTCTCACATAGTATACCGCTATGAATATGAGACGTGTAGTGGCATCATACCAATGGAGAAACACTAAATATGAGTTACATTAAGTATTTACATCACGTATATGCATATGACTTCTAGACACTTTTTCGCACATCACAGTTCATATGGTGCGTGGAGACATTAAAAAAGATATATTAAAAAGATATATTGAATTCCGGATGGAATAGCGTACCACCATCTGCAATACCCTAGTACTCTTACGAGTGTGTAATAAAATATTTTCCCTCACACGGTCGTTAATAAAGGTTTGCTGTACATGAACACACACTCTTTTAGATCGGTGCCCACATTGAAAGTTATTAGTGAGTGACACACGATCTTATTTCTTTCAGAGCGGGGCCCCCTGTCCCCTGAGCTGTTGCCAGGTAGAGGTGAGGCCACTTATCCAATAACTTTGGGTAAGTGAAAGTCTTCCCACAAATGTTTAAGATGTTTGCCGCGGAAGGACATGTGGCCATTCTGGCACGATCAATATGTGTTACATCAATTATGATGGTTTTGAGTTTTAAACGTTTAAATCAATACTGCTAATTGCACTGCTTTTTAATCCTACCAGTACGAGCAAGCCAATAAAAAGTATTTTGCCCCACTAAGTAGTTTTAATCTCACCACTGCACATTCACGCACTTACTTCTTTTGCGCTGCGCCTTCACCACACCTGAGATCCACATATGGGATTTTAGCATCCAGAGAAGTTCTCTATTTACTCAAACAAAACATCCCAGAGCTCCTTTCTCACAGTGAGGGGGCTGTAGCCCTCAGTGGGACTAGGTTTCCCACTGGGAGGAGAAACCCATATGATGAAGCATGCCACCTATGGTGGGTGAGGGGTTTCGTCCTGAAAGGGATCTCCCCCTGGCTGGGGATTTAATGAGACTACAATCTTCTAATCCTTCACATTTTTTGGCATACAATATTGCGTGGTTGTAGGGACCCGAGGAGTTTTTGTGGTATAATTGTATTGTATATTCTCCTCGCAGGTCTATAAACTATCTCCCTTCGACCCTCTCCCCTTGTTGTTGTGTTAGCCTCTTTCATGGATTCACATGCTTGAATCATTCTCGCAGTCGAGGTGGGAGTCTTACGGTACAAATAAACATTTAGTAATAAAATATCATAAAATAGGCTATACTGGACAATAAGGTCACTACACTAGCCTATCCTTGTCCTTTTTGTAAAAAAGAACCAAATTTGGAACACAGCCAATCAGGCTCCAGCCCCCTCTAGAACACTGCACAGAGAGGTAAGTCCCTCAGATTTTCGTAGCACAAGTGACAGTAAGTATAACATAGTAATAAGGGAAGCCTCTCCGGGGAGGAGGGTGGGTCGCATGTGAATCCATGAGAGAGATACCAATACTGAATAACTGAAGTTACAGGTAAGTAACTCGTTTTCTTATCCAGTATTGGGGTATCTTTCATAGAGTCACATGCTTGCATCAGAATAGCTGGCAGTAAAAAATCTTAGTTCCTTAGCAGATGGTGGGTATTATACAGACCACATTAGATACTTTGTAAAATATACTTGTTAAAATACTTGTAACATATGCCATATCACACGAGAGAGACATTAGTAACATTAACAAATAAAACAGACAGCATTCAAAAGCATGAAAGAAGATAGTCACCTCTCAATATAGGCTTACCTTATTTGAAAAGGTTGTGTAACACTGCTTGACCAACTGCTGTCTCAGCTTCTGTAGCCAGATACAGACAGTAATCTCATGTAAATGTGTGAATATTCTTCTAGGTTGCAGCACGGCAAATCTTCTCCAACGGCACTCCGGCAAAAAGCTCTGCCGATGATGACACAGCTCTCGTGGAATGGGCTTTAGGCTGCACGCACAGAGGACTTCCAGCTTTAGAATGGCAAAATTGAATTGCTGATGCTATCCATCTTGCAATTGTTGACTTCGTTACTGCTGTACCTGGTTTTTGACTACCATAAAATACAAACAATTGATCCGACTTCCGGATGGATACAGTTCGTGATCAGCAGAATTTAAGGCGCCTTTTAATATCCAAAGTGTGTAGAGCCTTCTCAGCCGGGGTGGAAGGACTGGGAAAGAAAGTAAGTAGAATAATGGCTCATTAAGATGGAAAGAAGATGGAATCTTTGGAATGAAGGTAGGATTCGTTCTTAGGAGAACATAGTCATTGGTGAACCTTAGGTATGGTTGTTTGATAGTAAATGCCTGAATTTCACTGACTCTCTTAGCGGAGTTAAGCGCCAACAAAAGAGCAGAGTTTTAAGCTCAGCTTTGTGCACAGGTTTGAATGGGTGCTTCATGAGCTGTGATAAAACCAGGTTATGCCTCCATTCAGGAGGAGGAGCTCTGATGGGCGGAAAAGCTCTGAAGAGACCCTTTCAAAAATTGCTTGACCAAACGGTTAGAGCAGAGAGATGGGCTGCCAGTAGAGCGCCTGTAAGTCGAGATTGCAGCCAGATGCAGCTTAACAGATGCGAACATGAGTCCAGACTTATCTAGTGAAAGAAGATAAGGGAGTACCTTCTCCGGAGAACAGTCCAGGGGATGTGTATTTTTATCACGGCATCAAGAACAGAAGCGTTTCCATTTCAGAGAATGGGTTTTTAGAGTAGAAGGAGCTCTTGCTTTTGCAAGTATGTCCCTACAATCTTGGGGTAAATCTAGCTCCTTGAATTCAGTGAGCCCAGAAGCCAGGCATGAAGCTGCAGAGGGGCTGGATGTGGATGGAGAATCTGGCCCTTGCTCATTGTCAAAAGAGTTGGAGACACTGGGAGGCGAAATGGGTTGCATTCTGAGTGTAGGAGAAACTCTGTGAACCAGTACTGATGTGGCCATCATGGGGCAATGAGAATCATTCAGCACGGTTCCACCTACAGTTTTCTCAGAAGCCTCGGTAGCAACGGAAAGGGGGGTCAGTTTTTCCCATTGGTTGAAATGACGAGAAATGTTTGGAGTCTTGGTGTTGAAGTGTGGTCGAACTGTTGCAGGTGCTGGGGATATGTCACTGTTTCCTACCATTATCTCTGCCCTGTTAGAACTGTTTCCTCCTGTTCTGTTGTCTCTAAGTGGCAGCAGGGGGCGTAAGATTGTTGTTGCTGTTGAAAGCCATATCTGCCCTGATAAGACTGGGGATGGTACTTTTAGTAACCTCCACAAAAGTAAAAAGACCCTCTGCCACGGGCGCCTGAAAAGGAGTCCTCCTGTACTGAAGCATACCCAGGGCTTTGGCAGTGTTGGTGTCTTTTTTAAACTCCTACATCGATGTGCTTGCCAAAGAACGCATCTCCATCAAATGGCATATCGAGGATTTTGCTTTGTATCTCCGGGCAGAAAGTGGTAGATTTAAGCCAACCCTGGCGACAGAGGACCGCTGCTCCAGCCAGTTGTCGGAACCCTAGGGAGGCTAGATCCATGGAAATGTCGATCGTTTTCGATGCTGCTCTTCCCTCCCTCCTCCCCAGGAGAATTTTTCTCGCCTCCTGCTTCTTATCCTCTGGTAAAAACTCAAGGTATGGAGCAATATCTGACCACATTTGGCGGTCATATCTCCCTTGGATTGCCAATGAGTTAGCGGCATGAACGGAAGCACCTGCCATGGTGGTAAACCTCTTCCCTATATTATCAAGCCTCCTACCATCCTTGTCAGTAGGCGCAGTGATCGGTACCGGTGGATTTCTCGACCTGCACTGAGCAGCCTGAGAGATGATCGGACAGGCAAGCAGGGGCATCATCCAGGGCCTTATATTTCTTATCAATCCTGGGAAGAATTGCCGGTACAGAGAAAGGGTTCCTCTACATCTTGACGCCCTCTTCCCAAATATGGTCGAGAAAGGGAATGGCGCGGACCGATTTCCTGCTTTGATCTTTAAAATCATAGAGAAAGTAGTCGGCCTGCTTAACAGGCATAGGCAGGTGAAATTGTGTCGCTGCCCTCTCCATGACTGCATGAAAACCTCTGATGTTCTCCGGAGAGGAATCAATTGCCTGAGTAACTGGCGATGATGGTGTACTGATTGCATAATCATCCCATTCATCCACGGTTGTTGGCAATTTAGGGAGTTCGCCCTCTTTGGCGACTGCATACTCATCATCATCTTGTACCCCTTGGTCTTGTGGTATAGGTACAATATCTTGAGACCCAGCAGCCGGAACAGATGAACCTGAAGTATGCAAAATAGATGGAGGAGAAGACTGTCTTTGAACGGGGTCAGCCGCAGTTGGGAAACGAGTGTGGTAATCTTGCAGCATAGCTGCCAAGTCCTGTACCAAAGTCAAAGGCATCTGCACCACAGGTTCCTGATGAGGCAATAAAACTTGAGGACTGTGTACTGTTTGATAAGGCACATAATACTCTTCTTCCTCATCATCCTCTTTGTATTCGACATGAAGCTGAGAGGGGCTGTGTGCAGGACTGAACAGCCCATCATCTTCTGACTCTTCCAAAAAATGGCTTGGAGGCAAGGGAGAAATGTATGAAGGGTCGTGGTAGTAGCCCCTCGGAGACGGGAGAGTAGATGCTAATTTAGATGATAAAATAGGAGTTACTTGTTGTAAAGTAGGCCTTTTCCGCATGATCGTCGATGAGATGACCATGAAAGGAGACATAGGGAAAGCTGAAGCTGACGTTACCGTTGTTAGTGTCGACGTTGTTGTCGTCGTCGACGGAAGACCCGTCGTCGACGATGATGTCGCTGTCGAAGTGCAGGTCGTCGTCAATGGTGGAAGTGGCAACGAGATTAGGACCGACGTCGACGGTGGGAGCGTCAACAAGAATGGGACCGTCGTCCATGCTGCCGTCGACGAGAGGGATGTCGACGGAGGCGAGACTGTGATTGTCGACGTTATCGTGGTCGGTGTCGTCAACGGAGGCGATTTAGTCTTTGTCGTCGAAGGTACAGATCTTACCGGTTCTTCCGTCGACGGAGATAGCGTCGACGAACTCTGAGGTGGCTTAGTCGTCGACGGGGTCTTCATTGAAGACGACGAGGATCTGACAGACTCTGACTGAGTCCTGGAGTGTTTCAATGCCGTTTTAAGTGGCATTTTTGATGTTTCCACAGTTTTTTCTTCAGACGAGAAAGAAAGCTTCTCTTTTTTAGAGGCAGAGTAGCTAGCCTCAAGGTGAGACTTTTTGGATGTTTTGCCAGCTCTTTTAGGTGGATCTTCAGATCTATCTCTCTTCTTGGACGCTGGGAGGCTCTCACTATCATCCTCTTCAGACACCACCCCAGATCTCACCTTCAATTTCTCCAGCCAGATCAATAACCTGCCTTCTCTATCCTTTAAGGTCTTTGAAGAAAAAGATCTACACATACTGCAGTCCTTGACCTTATGAGAAGGATACAACAGTATATACACTCCTTGTGGGGATCCTCAAAATGTAATCTCTTTTTCCCACAGGAACCACAAGGCAAGAATAGAAGATCTGAGAGACTTTCCTCTCTGTTGAGTGTTCTAGAAGGTGCTCGAGCCTGATTGGCTGTGTTCCAGATTTGGTTCTTTTTTACAAAAGGACAAGGATAGGCTAGTGTAGTGACCTCATTTTCCATTATAGCCTATTTTAGGATATTTTATTACTATTATGTATATATTTTACTTGTACTGTGAGACTCCCACCTCAACGGCGGGGATGATTCAAGCATGTGAATCTATGAAAGATACCCCAATACTGGATAACTTTTTTTTTCTCCAAATGGCACCAAATTCACTAGCAAATCAAAAAATCAATTTCCTATGGAGACCTGGCCCTATAGAAACTTGCTCCTAACTACCCAGCGATAACCTCCACCAGGTTATTTAATATATTCACTGTGTAGATTAAATATATACACATTTTACACAGTGATGGTTGTCATTGTGTAGTTATAGTTAGCTAATTACCAAAGTAGTTCCTCTTATACGAAGTTGTCTCCAAGGGTTGAACCAGGTGGCTGTTACTCGTGTCGCAGGAAGACCTGAAGGTCAGATCTTGGTGCCCTCACACACCTGTTAGGGTGTCATACTTCATCATTGGGCGCTCCTCATCAGACTGGCGCTGCAATACCCTTACGGGCCTGGGGGCTTCTTTGTCGGATATGTTTTGATCCGGAGACACCGCATAGTTGAGTGCAAGTAAGTGAGCTAGATGAGTGAGTGGTGACTAAAATAGGCTCTGGTATCCTAAAAACAAATATTTATAGGAGAAGGGTACCAGGACTAAGTAAAAACAGTGGTGCTATCATGTGGTCATCAGGTACCACGATAGCTACTAGTTAAATGTGGTCAACATGTTTTGTGTCTTGAGAGCCCAAGGATCGGGCGGCACTTCTTCATAACCAACAAAACAGTCAGTTTGTTCCCCTATCTGGGGCTGCAGGTCTCCCTTCTAATAAAGGATAGCCTAACAATGTAGGTAGTTATAGTGAGGTCAAAGTTTCAATAGATAGCTTTTTTGCTTGCTATTAACTTTGGCTCCGTTTGACGAATCTTCAAAAACATTTCCATAAAAATCCTCATTTTCTTCTTTGAATGTTGTGGGGTAATCTGTCAAGCAGAAGCAAAGAAAAGGGAAAAGGTTGGGGGGGGGGTCCCAAACATGTCGGTATCGCATGTTAATTCCAAAAAATGGCTGAACGGAATTATAACAAATTTGGCAGAAAGTTGGAATTTTACTAAGAAATCATGCTTTTTAGGTCTCGCCTGGAGTTGGAGCACATGCGCTCCTTGCCTGCGAGAGCTATAGTAAACAAGTTACTTTTGAGATGGGCACTCAAGCCCCGCCCCTCATTTCCACTGGGTAGCGTCAGCGTTTATGGTAAACGCTGGCTTCCCATTGGAATGGAGGGTTTTTCGTTGCCTCCCTTTTGCTTTTTGCCAGACTGGCTCGCCTGATTCACGGCTGAGGTGAAGACTTTTCTTATCTGCTTGTTTATTTAACAAGCAGATAAGAAAAGGCTTCATGACCGCTGTGAAGCAGGCACGGAGCTCAGAGGCACCCGGGGAGGACAAGGCAATGGTGAGCGCTTGTTTAAAGCAGATAAGAAAAGGCTTCACGGCAGCTGTGAAGCAGGCACGGAGCTCAGAGGCACATGGGGAGGACAAGGCAATGGCGAGCGCTTGTTTTAAGCACAGGCAGAGTAAGTGATAAGAAACTTTCACACAAGTACCGGTTTCCTGGTACATTTAAATGCTTCTGAGCTTTTAATTATGCAGGCGAAGCTCCCAGTTTTTGATTCTCTCGAAGTTTCTCGTCTTCGAGTTCAACTGCGAATTATAATTTTTTTCGGCGCTCTTCAAAAACGGCAACACACAGCAAGTAATTTCAATTAAATTCAGCCAGGATGCAAATAAAATCGCCACGATGGCCATTGTCTTAGGAGGCTGCTGGCAGGGCGGAGGCACAGGGGCGCAATATCAGGCTACCTGGGTTTAAGTCTGTCCCTTTCTTAATACAAGTTTTTAATTCTCCCCGACCCTTTACACATACGAATGACACCAACAGGTGCTGGGGCAGGAGCACACCTCGCCATAATGAAGCAAGCCACCTAGCTTGCGAGAGGTGCTGTACCCTGCCTCCTGTATATTTATTGTATCTGTTCGGGTGAGCCTTCGTACTTGAGCGGTGCTATCAGTGGGTGGAGGGTTAAAGTGTCAGCCGTGATGAAGTCATGCTCGATAGAAATCACGAAAAATCATTTTGCTTCCAGAAGCCAAGTCAAGCTTCGGTAGCTGGGCTTAAAGCTGCATTGTTTCAGTGAGATGATGGCACTGTATGGTTCTCCGAGCGAGGGGCGGGTCTAAAACCATTACTGTTCTGTCACGGCATGAGGCTGATTACTGGAGACATCTTCTTAGCCATGTGACGGAGAAGATCCAAGGGTTTATGGAGTGTGTGTGGCAGACTTGAGAGTGTGGCTCGGTCGGTGCTCAGCTCTGGTCTGTGCGTGGGAACTGGAGCAGAATGAGGGGGCTCATCTTGGCTCGAAGGGCGCCACCGCTGTCGGGCTCTCGGCCCCGGGCGTGTGCGATATCCAGACAGGCTAGGCTAGGAGCGCGTTACTCACTCAAGCACTTATTCTTGGGTATGTGGGTTATTAGGAAAGGCGTAGATGAGCGGATGTGGCTTAACGGCCAGAGCGGCTGACTTTGGAGCTGGAGAAGCACGCACAAGTCTCGGCGTCCGCTCAATATTCTGTGATTCTGGGCAAATCACTTAATCTCCCCGTGCCTACCAAAAAATATATGTGGTTGTGTAACGTAATTGGTGCTTGTTAGAACTGGGGTCACCAATTCCGACGTGGTAGCTTGGCACGAGGTAGGAAGGCACCCGAAGGCAATGTGTAAAGCAATGGTGCAGCACTCACTCACACAGATTCAGCCATGCGCACACAATGAAGGACGCCACCACAGAGGTTTTGTAAAACACAAGATTCTTTATCTATTGTAAGTCTCAGAATGTCAATTCATTTCGGGGTGAACGCAATTAATGTCAAGGAAACGACCGTAATCAGTACATTCAATTACTTTCAGCAAGGCAGGGTAGCAGAACAATTAATTCTTGGCATTAATCAATCAGGGTGCTTCAGAACAACAGTAACTCATTAGGATAATCACAGAATGACCTTCCTGTTAGTCAATTGTCAGAATCAGTGCATCAAGCAATTAATTCCGTTGAACAAAGTGGTGCATGCCCCTACAACAATTAATTCCTTCCTGGGGGCAAACAGTGCATGTTTATACAGCAATTAATTCACTCCTGTCGGGTAAACAGTGCAGGGTTATACAGCAATTAATTCACTCCCGGCAGGCAACCGGTGCAGTTCTATGGTACCCATCACTCCTTTCCTACCGCTAGCCTACTAGGGCTCAGCCCCACAGTGTGCTCCTCCTTTGTTGGGTCGTCAGGCCCCCGGCAACAAGCAGTTAACTGGGGGGTTCTGGGGGGCCAGGGCCAATCTCTAGAAGAAGGGACGGTGGCAGGGCGATCTCGCTAACCGGGGGCGACTCCTGGGCAACCCGCGCTACTTCCCGCCAACCCTCCGCCCTCCTTCTCCGGGGAATTACCTGATGCCAGGGCCTCCGCTCGCGGTCAGGAGGTCTGAGTCAGGCGAGCTCCCCGCAGCCCAGACTCACGGTGGGGACGAGGCAGGGGGTGTCCGAGCCGGTCCCGGCTCCCCGGCGTCTTCCTCTCTTCGGACCCAGCCGTGCACCGGCCTGGTGGGGCGTGCCCGCAGCGGCCAATCCCAGCGCGGCTCGCTGGGGGCGCGGCAGCCTCATCCAATGGCTGCTCGGCGGTGGCGGGGGCATGGCTGGTGACGCGGCCGGTGCCCCGTCACATGACACAGAACAGGTTGGCTTCACCGGCCCTGCGTGGGCCTTCCCAATGCCGCGGCGGCCCTCTCCAGGCTACGGGGCTGCGGCGGGGATGTCAGCAGTCGGCAAACCTTCAGGCAGCAGGCGACGGCCCGCAGCGGGGATCTTCGGGCCTACAGCGCGCTCGCCGGTGGCACCGGCAGCGCCCCCCCCCCCTCTTCCCAGCACCCGGGCCGCGGCGGTGATCCTCGGCCAGCAAACACTCCCGGGCCTTAGCGGAGGAGGGGTCGCAGGTACCGGGCTGCAGCGGCAGTTTGGGGGGCAGGCAGTGCTTGGCAGGATTATCACTGCGGAGGCACAACCGGAATGGGCACAGCGGTGGCTCCGCGAAATCCTGGGCTGCGAAGGTGATGGCTTGCAGCGCTTGGGCCTTAGTGCTTGGGAGACACAGCAGGCGGGAAGAGAAGCACGGCAGCAGTTCAGTGATGCTAGGGCCAGTAGCGATCAGAAGCTCCACAGCGCTTAGGAACAGTTGGGGTAGATTAATCCTCTGTGGAGCACAGTCCCAGCAGGGCAGCGCTAGGTGGGCACAGCGCTTTACCTGTTGCTTCTGTAGAGCTCTTAACAGATAGTCCACGACTCCAGGGCGGCACTTCTCTTAGGAGGGGATAGAAGATGATGACAGGC
Organism: Triturus cristatus; assembly: GCF_964204655.1. Classification (NCBI taxonomy): domain Eukaryota; kingdom Metazoa; phylum Chordata; class Amphibia; order Caudata; family Salamandridae; genus Triturus; species Triturus cristatus. Next base: position 467,670,033 of record NC_140580.1, on the reverse strand, counting down.
CTCCCTGGCAGGCTTAGAAGGGTGAGAAGGGGTGGAGTTGGCAGGAATCAGAGGCAGGGTGGGTCCCTGCAGCACACTGGAGATGGTCCCCCGAGTTGCCCCCTCACCAGGCAAGATCAGTAGGCAGGTAGAGTCCCTCATCTAACTTGGGTACAGCAGGGCCTAGACTCAGTCAGTCCCGAGTAGTTTAGGTGTCTCCCCTAGGCCCAACCACCTACGCTCCGGCAGAGGTTCCCCCAGGTGCAGTGGTGCCCAAACTGACTAGTTAGGTTTCCCTCCTTTCCTCCTATACCCCCAGGTCAGGTGACCCTCCTGCAAAGGCGGCAAAGCGAAATCCCTCCCAGGGCTGGAAGGTTCCAGGAGCTTCCACATAATAGTCTATGGGACATAAAGGCGGGAGGGAAAAAGAAACTGTATCCCACTGTCCCAGCCTGCTCCTGACTACTAGTATGTGCGCGCAATGGCCACTCTGCAGTAGCAGGGGCCTGTGGCAGCCATGTTGTTAGGAGAGAGCACCTGCACCTCAGCACTGGTTAGCAGTGCTAAGGCGCCCAGAGACCTATGGCCAACAAAAAGATGGCAGAAAAAATGAGGCAACAAGGGCAAAAAAACGGGGTAGACCACCCTAGGGCTGACAGGTCTAACAGTGCTCATGTAAAGCGTCCATACCTTTGGGTCGAGTTACCGCTATATTGCAACAAAAAAGCCTCGAAGATTGCTACCCCCCTACCCCAGGCGCTCATCCATGAGTCCTCGGGGTGTGGGTTATCAGGACAGGCTCGAAGCGTGCCACCACCCTCAGGAGCACATCTCTGGGCACCGATGAGTGTAGGCCAGGGTATCCGGACAGGCTTGTAGGCGCCACCCTCAAGGCTCACCGCTCGCCCCCGGGATGGGTGAGATATCAGGACAGGCTCGAGGCGCGCCATACCTATCAGGTGCACACCCCTCGGCCTGTGGCTTTGTGGGGCACCGAAGCACCGAAAACACAGCCTGGTCCTCCATTCCAATTTTTGGGCCCAGGTAAGTGTGTGATGCCAGGACAGGCGTGAAGCGCGGCTTCCCCGTCAGGCTTATACCAGGGCCTCGTGTGCAGCTATCCTCCGTGCCCACTATGCTTCTGTTCCTCCGCAACCACTTTGTTTCTGTTCCTAAGCTGGGCCCCGGTGATCCTACAGAAATGCACGGTTAGCTGTAATGGAGAGTGTACAGCGCGTGGCATTAGGCGGACTGACCGCCTGTGCAGCAAAGCAGGCACGAGCATCCTTTGGGCTATGCATGGATGTGCCATTTAAAACATGAGCTGCAGTCTTTATTGCTGACCTCTGTGTGTGAGTCACTGTACTGGCCTGGCGAGCCCTGTCAAGCACCGGGGACCACAGGTTATTCTAACATATTTTGAATAAAACCTGCATCACCGCAAGGCTTTAATTAGTCGCACATATTATTATCAGCTGTGTTCAGCTAACAGCGTGATCTCCTAATTATGAATAATTTTCCTAGTTCAGTGGTTGGCACTTCCTTCTGGAGATTCTTTCATAATGCACATGCGGCTAAAATCCATACATGCCAACATACCCAAATCAGGCGGGAGACGCCGGGTTTTCGAAGCACAAAATGGCTTTATTTTGGCGGCTCTTTGGGGCCCTCCTGGTAATCAGGATATAATTACCACTGTTGATTTGCATATGACTTATGCCATGCTGTTTTTTTCATGTGAATTTGCTTTCACAAAAGGTATTTCACCAAAACCAGTGTGCAAGGAGTTAAAGTTATAGAGTAAAGGTAAAATCATACAGTAGACACCTCATGACTATTAGATTTCTTTCCCTTGTTACAGGCGATCTGAAAGGTAGTAAAAAGTGTTTTCATCATGCCAAGTTTGCTGTACGGTGGTAAAAAAAAAAAACGAATGTCACCTTTGCAATGTAGCAACAAATGTGTTAATATATGTTTATTAATAAGGTTGCTCAAAATAAAGTGTTATTGGGCCACATTTATTTTATGCCACAGCAGTGAAAATAAATATGGCCCAAAATGTACAACAATTCTAATAAACATGCATACATCCACATAGTTATTACTACAGTGCAAATGTCACATTGACCTTATTATTGTACAAATCCAAACTCTTGCACCCTGTGGTTTTGGTTAAATATCTTTCGTTAAACCAAGTACAAAAATTCCATGGCATAGACCATATATGCAGATACGCAGAGTGTAATAAACTACGGATTCACAGTGAGGGAAAAGCTTGATGACTAGCTGAAGGTTCAGTTGCTACATGTGGAACCCAGTTACTCATATATGACCTGGAAGCCCCCCAAACTAGTTCGCACAGGCGTTATAATCTGTGATTTACAGATTACACAAACACATTTTTGGAAAAGTACAGAATTTGATAGTGGTCCTCCATAGGGGGCCGTAACAATTGTAACTGAGAACCAAGGGGAAAGGAAAAGAGAACCAGCTTAAATCTAAGTGAGCTGGGGCACAGAGAATGAGTGAGAAAGAGACAGGGTGCGAAAGTGAGAGGTGGATTTAAAGTAGTGGCTATTAGCTTGTGCTACATTGTTTTGTGGTTATTCACGTGTGCTGCAATGTATAGGAAAACTGGTAGGTGAGACGCATAGTTGTTATCATTGGGTGCTGCACGTAGCAGTTAAAGGGTGGCAGTTGTTACACAAGAAGCATGAAGCAGAAAAAGAGAGGTACTTATTTGCACGCAGTGGGTGATGCAGTAGAACAGAGGTGGTGGTTTTGGCAATCCTGTACGGTACAGCAAAGGGGTGGTGATTATTGGTAGGCAATGAATGCATCATCTGGCAGAATGGTGGTGAATATCACCAGGCACTCTATTGAACACAGAAAAAGGGGTAGTTATTGGCAGGTGCTACATAGAGGATAGAAAGGAGAAAGAACGGCGATGACTGTATGTGAAGCATGGAACAGTAAAAGGCTGCTTGTTACCAGCAAGAACCGCAGGGTATGGTGGAGATTCTGGTAAGGGCTGGTAAAAGTATGGACCTTTTTGGCGTGTGTTACATCGTGTTGTAGAACAGTGGTGGTTGTTGGCCCGCACAGTAGGGAGCAGTAAGCGTGTGGTTCTTATTGGCATGCCCTGCAGTGGAGATCATTAGAAGGGTGGTGGTTGTTGGCTGGTCTTGCTTGGAGAAGTACACAAGCATTAAAAATGCATTAGGTCTCACCTTTCATTAAGTTAAAGTCATTTGCTTTGCTATACAATACCATTAGCAAAGCAAATGGCTTTAACTTAATCAACGGCGAGACCTATGACATTTTCAATGCTTGTTGTGATGTGGTATAAATCCGTTCAGCCGTTTGAGAAATTTGAGTTGAAAGATATGCTCGAGGTGTATTTGAAAGGGTTGAAAATAGGTTTATCTGGATAATTAGCCCCACAGGACTCCCGTAGTATCATAGATCAAAAATAATAAGTGATCTATTATTGGCTATCTCAGTCTCGCATGATTGGACCAATCAATATGATTGGCTGGCTGCAACTTGAACAGAAATGTTGCGGTTGCCATTAGGGAACTCGGGAACTCAGGAACTCATTCTCCATGTCCTGAAGATGAAGGAAATGTAAACATATAAAGGGAGCAGGGTATGGATACCCGGATAACCCTGGCGTTTGGGAGCGGGCAGAGGGGGTCAAAGGCCATGGGCGGTTAGGGGTTGGCCATTCACAAGGGTTAGGTGCAAGGCCAAAACAAAAAGCTAAGCAAAATGGGGAAGGGCGGAAGAAGCAATGGACGAGCAGGTGGGACCAACATGGAGAGCGTGACGGGGTTGGGTGCAATAGGTGAAGCAGCACATGGGGGTGAGAAAGAAAACGCATGCTCTCATGTGGAGTACTCAAAGAAAGAGAATCTTGTACTTCCCTGAATGTAAGAAGTGGAAGAATGTAGCTCATCCAGTTACAAGAACGGTAAACTATGCTCCAGAGGCAAAACAAACACAAGAAGAGGACGGAAAGTCCTTCAATAAGAAGCAAGTGGATTAGATTGACGAGAAAGCCAACAAAGAAAACCAATAGCCTGACACAAAGCTTACAGTAAGTATTAGAATTCTTCACAATATGTCTAGACACAAAAGGATGCTAAATCTGCCTGTAGAAAAGAACTGAAAAAAGCAACCCAATGACTCTTACAAGATTACATGACCAAAATTTAGTGTTCGTGGAGCTGCACATTTGCGGTTAGATCCGCAAATATTTTGAAAAATGTGATTCCTGTGTTTTTTGGTCAAATTCTGAAAACAATTAGAAAAACAAAATAATCACAGTACTAATATGCAATGCAAAGACCTTGGACAGTGAACCTTGTTGATCCAGGAATTGGTTCAGGGTCCGGCCATAGGCAAGGTCGAAAGCCTGTGGAGTGCTGGGTGCATTGCATGACAATATACCAGGTGGCAACTACCCACTGGGCAGGGCTGAAGACTGAGCTCAGCATGGGTCAGCAGGCCACAGAGGGTTGGGTGCAAAGCCTGTCCTTGGGCTAGACTCTTTGAACAATCCCTGCTGTGCATGGGTTCCAATTCATGTGCAGTGGGGGTTTCTTGCAAGCCTGTCTGTGCCCATCCGCGCTTGGACCGCGCCCAGCGCCAGAACCCCTGGTCCCCGCACCAGCCACGACGACCACGACGACCACGACTGCTACAATGCCAGCACACTCCACGCTCTCAACCCCGGACGCACCCACACCTGCTTCAAGGCCGCCCAGAAACGCACACACGGTCCCTTCACCTGCCGTGACTGCAGCTACACCAGCCTCAGAGCCGCCGAACAACCCGCCAAGCAGGACCTCAACCACCTCCGATGCATCATACTGAACACCCGCTCCGCACGCAGACACGCCGTTGAGCTCTGGGACCTGTTCGACACATCATCCCCGGACGTCGCCTTCCTGAGACCTGGATGAATGACTCCTCTGCACCCGACATCGCCATAGCCATCCCAGATGGCTACAAGATCACCCGCAGAGACCGCACAACGGAGTCGGAGGAGGAATCGCCATCGTCCACAAAAATAGCATCAGCGTCTCGACCAGCACCGACGACACTCTCAGCACCGCCGAACACATTCATTTCCAGATCCACACAGACCCCAACTCCACCCTCAGAGGCACCCTCATTCTACAGACCCCCCGGACCCCGACCCCAGTTCAGCGACTCCACCAACTACATCCTCCTCGGAGACCTGAACTTTCACCTTGAGAACAACAGCGACAGCAACCCGTCCACCCTGATCGATAACCTCTCCGACCTCGGACTGAGTCAACTTGTCACAACGCCTACCCACTCCGCCGGCCACACGCTTGACCCCATCTTCTCCGCAAGCCCCCACGTCGCCTTCAGCCACACCACCAAACTCCTCTGGACCGACCACCGCTGCATCCACTTCTCCTTCCAGAAACCCACCACACACCACCGCATCCAACAGATCCCTCGCCGCTGCTGGAGAAAAATCACCGAAGACCAACTACACGCAAACACCGACTACGCTGCCCACTGACTCAGACGCTGGATCGACGACTGCGTCAACACCCTCGCCCTGCTGAAGAAACCCCCCCACAGAGACACCAGCAAGAGGGCCAGCTGGTTCACCCCAGAACTCCTAGACTCCATGCGAGCCTGCCGGAAACTAGAGAAGAAATGGCACAGCGAACAGACTCCGGACAGCCACGCAGCCCACAAGGACGCCACCCGCAACCACCATCACCTCATCAGGACTGCCAAGAGGACTTCCTTCAAAGACCGCCTCGACAACAATGCACACAATAGCAAGGAGCTCTTCAACATGCTGAAGGAACTCTCCAACCCCAGCTCCAATACCAACGACATCCCGCCATTGCAAGCCCTGTGCGACTCCCTCACCACTTTCTTCCACCGCAAGATAGCAGACATCCACGACAGCTTCAACGCCCAGACAGCCCCAACAGACAGCTACACAACAGACTCTCTGCACACCATCGTCCACGACCTCCTGCTAGCCTGGACCAGCGTGAGCATCGATGACACCATCAAGACCGTGAGCACAATCCACTCCGGCTCCCCGTCAGACCCACTCCCGCACCACATCTTCAACAAAGCCAGCAGTTCCATCGCACCCAACCTGCGCAACATCATCAATCTCTCCCTCTAGACCGCGACCTTCCCAGAGAGCTGGAAACACTCCGAGATCAACGCCCTACTCAAAAAACCCAAGGCAGACCCTAGAGACGTCAAGACCTTCCGGCCCATCCCTCTGCTCCTGTTCCCAGCCAAGGTCATCGAGAAGATCGTCAACAGACAGCTAACCCGATACCTCGAGGAAAACAGAATCCTGGACCCTTCCCAGTCAGGGTTCCGCAGCAACCACAGCACCGAGACCGCCCTCATCGCCGCCACCGACGATATCAGGACCCTGCTAGACAACGGTGAGACCGCAACCCTCATCCTCCTGGACCTCTCCGCTACCTTCGACACCGCCTGCCACCGCACACTACGCGCAAGCCTCCACGCCGTAGGGATCCGAGACAAAGCCCTGGAATGGACCACCTCCTTTCTCTCCAGCATAGCCCAGAGCGTCCGCCTCCCCCCATTCCGATCCGAAGCCTCCGAGATCATCTGCGGCGTACCTCAGGGACCCTGACCCTGGCCCCGCTTGCACACATCGCCCGACAGCATGACCTCAACTTAATCTCCTACTCCGACGACACTCAACTGATCCTCTCCCTCACCAAGGACCCCATCACCACCAAAGCCAACTGCCACGAAGGAATGAAGGCCGTTGCCGACTCTATGAATTTCAGCCGACTGAAGCTGAACACGGACAAAACGGAGGTCCTCATCCTCGGCTCCAACCCTTCAGCCTGGGACAACTCCTGGTGGCCGACGGCACTGGGGGCAACCCCGACACCCACCGACCACGCATGCAACCTGGGAATCATCCTCGACTCAATGCTCTCCATGACCAAGCAAGTCAACGCCGTCTCAGTCTCCTGCTTCAACACCCTCCGCATGCTCCGCAAGATCTACAGGTGGATCCCGACAGATACAAGAAGAACAGTCACCCAGGCCCTTGTCAGCAGCAGACTCGACTACGGAAACGCCCTCTACATGGGAGCCCCAACCAAGCTCATCAAACAACTGCAACGCATCCAAAACGCCTCGGCACGACTGATCCTCGCCGTACCACGCCACGGCCACATCACCCCCCACCTGAGAAACCTGCACTGGCTACCCGTCAACAAGAGGATATCCTTCAAGCTCCTCATCCATGCACACAAGGCACTCCACAAGACCGGCCCAGCCTACCTCAACAAACGACTTTCCTTCTACATCCCCAACCGCCAGCTCCGCTCCGCCGACCTCGCACTCCCCACCGTCCCGTGCATCCGAAGAACAACCACTGGCGGGAGATCCTTCTCCCACCTCGCCGCCAAGACCTGGAACACCCTCCCACTGAGCCTACGACAGACCCAAAGATCTACTGACCTTCAGGAGGCTACTCGAGACCTGGCTGTTCGATCAGTATCGGTCACCCCCCCCTCCCAGCGCCTTGAGACCCTCACGGGTATGTAGTGCGCTCTACAAATGTTTGATTGATTGTATGATTGATTGATTGCATGCAGAGCTGGGCATAGGGACTGGCCTTTGAGCCAGTCCTTTGCCCAAACAATTTTTTGCACAGCCTTGCAGTTAATGCTGCATGACCTGGCAGCCCATGGAGGAATACAATGGCCTGGCCATAGGTATGACAAGCAAAATAATAATTTTTATTGGACACAGGGTTGGGTACATAATCTCCCTTAGGGTTGGGGTTAGTGTGCAGGGTTTAGCGAAGGCGCAAAAGAAATTACATTCCTATGTACATTCCTCTTGTCCATCATATAGCTTTGACTGTTATTTGCTTGCCAGGGCAGGACTGGCCGTAGGGGGCACCCGGCGTTTCCCCGGTGGGTTGGAAGGGTGGGGGGCGCTTTTAGCCTGGTGGGGGACTTTTTTTTTTTTACTGGGGGCCGGTTTTGCAGTAGTGCTGCAAATTCAGCCCCTTGTAACAGTACAGCAGCAGTGCTCCCACCAAACCACCCAGATGTTATTTTGTACCCAAATTATTTTGATTTTCTAAAGTTAAGTAAATAGCTGCCTCCCTTGGAAGCTACACCTCTGTACATCCGACCTAACTCCTGTTTCCTCGTCCTGCAGTGACTCTCATGCACACACCACACCTTACACCCATTTTTCTTTTGTTGTGCTACTCCAGTCTTTCCAGAAGCATTTGTAGGAAAACAAAAACACAACACAATAGCAATTGATACCATAAGCAAATGGTGTTCACCAAGTTGCAGTCAACTACCTTTTGTTTTTAACATATGATTGATTTCTATGAGTTTCTAATATGTAGAAATATACTTACAGCATCAGCTCTGCCCTCCAATCACTATCTTGCTCTTTAGCATGCTCCAAGGCTTTTAATATGTCAGTCAAACCAGGAATGAGAAGGTGACGATACCCAGATTTTAAAAATTGGCTTGCTATCTGCCAGAATAGGACTGATGCATTGTAAATCAGAAAATGGTACCTGAAAAACAAAAGTGTACAGTTATCATATGGCAGTGTGTATATACACCTGCAAGACTCACTATATCTTAGGGTCTTATTTAGAGTTTTGAGGGAACTGAATATCCTCCAATTTCTGAAGGAATCTCTAAATACAAAGTAGAACCCGCCAGCTGACTTTCCTCTACAAAACTATACCAATAGGGGTGGAAATGTATCCTGAGGATTGTACCTCGAAATTAGAGTTTCCTCCAGATATTAGAGGCGTTTCCGTTTATTCTAAGCCAGGTGTCTCCAACTGGTCGATCATGAGCCACTGGTAACCCACTGACACTATCAGTAGCATGCAGCCTGACTTCCGCTTTAATACCCTCTCGTTGTAATTTTCTTTATTTTTTAAGCCTTTTCAGGCCTCATGCCTATGCTTGGCCGTCATCATACAAACCGATTCTGCGCGACTTGGCGGCCGGAGTGGCAGCCTCAAGGGCATAATTGTCTCTACATACTGCAGCGCAGTAGAGGCAGCACTTGCCACCCAAGGCACAACTAGACAGGCATCAGGTTTGTGGCCAAGAAGAACTTTATGAAAAGAAAAGAAAAAAAAAAAGATCCCTGTGTAATCCTTTCTTCAAAGCTTCTAAAACGCGAGTGGTACTTTATTTATTTAAACAAAAAACATCAATTTGAAACACTGTTTTAATTTAATCATTTAATTAAAGCAGCATTTCACAGGCATCTTATATTTAAATAAATAATGTACCTTGCAAGTTGTTCCTGCCAGAAACCGGAACCAGGAACATCATTTTACACGTCTTTTAATTAAATTTTAATGAAATAATGGGAGAAATGTAAAATTAAGCTCCTTGTTCCGATTTGTGCTCAGGGAGAACTTCCAAGAGGTATTCATTAAAAAAAGTCCCTGTAACACAATGCTTTAATTTAATGATACAGTGGGAGAAATGTAAAATGAAGTGTTAATTTTATGGTGCAATGCATGTAAGACTTAACACTTTCGCAATAAATTAATAGGGAGAGCTGAGCATGGGCCAAGCTTAGGGCTGTGGCCCCTTCCTTGCATGAGCAAAGACTTGAAAATAATACAAAAAGTGACACAAAAATCATACAAACATGATGCAATCTTTAAAAAAAAAAAATCAAAAACAAACTCACTGCGTTTATTTCTCCTACGTGCAGAAGCATAAACATCAGATTATATCACTACATTGAGAGGAAGTTTTAGAAGTGATAGCTTTTGAACATGAAACAATCATGGACTCCTATCATCCCCGATGATAATGCTATATTAATGAACTAAGTGGTAAGTCATACATGTGGCATAGGTTAATACTACATGGAGAAAATTTATAGTTGGTCAGTAGATATTTTTGTACAGTGCACACCCTGAACTCAGGCATTTCAAGTTCCTGTCGTGTGAATGTAGAAAAAGGAGGTATGATGTAATAAAATATTTGTACTGCAGCATTTATATAGTGCTTACTCCCCCTATGTGGGGCACAGAAGCACTTACCTGCATGGTCAGCTAGCTAATCCACGTAGGGTGTGTGGTTGGAAAGGTGTGGTCTTTATTTTTTTTAACCTATGTGTGAAGTGTTTCCATGTTGTGCCTGATGATCACAGACGTGTGGTTACTGAATGTAGGAAAGTAGGATCTGCTTTTTATGGTTACCCAGACTTTTTGCTTTATATGATATTGTTTTTGGCTAGACTAACTGGGATCCTGCTAATCAGGACCCCAGTTTATCTGCCTTCTCCCTAAACTGTTGTGTTAGTACCAAGGTACAATCCCGGATTGGATACTGGGGTGCTCTTATCAGTCCCTAGTATATGGTACCCATGTACCCTGGGGATAGGTACCCCTGAGCTCTCCCCTATAGCAGGTCTTTACAATCCTGAGGGCAAGGTGCTTAGTTCTAAGTAAGAGGGTGCACCTGCATGAGCAAGTCACCCCTGCAGCCTACGGAGTCCATTCTCCTGGGTTGTCAGTGAAGCACCCATATACTATATACAGGAGCACCACATAATTACGAGATGGCCATCTCGAAAACGGCTGCAACGAATGCTATCATGTTTGGTATCAATCATGTTGGAATACCCTCACACCATAAACAGTGTGAGAGGTATGATTCCAAGCACTGGAAGAGCCCTCCGTTAGGCTCTGTGTTCTCGGTACCAGCCTTCTTGACCCGGACAGCATAAAATTGTTGCTGCCGACCAGGGACACATTTCTGCCCTCCTGCTGCTGAGCCAAGCTCGAGCAGAGGAAGGTGGAACAATAGGCATCCTGTTACAGGGAGGTGTGACCACCTTCCAGACAGGATTTAGTGTATTAGGGCTGGTTGGGTGCGCTTGCCAGCACCAGAAAGTCTGCATGAGGGGCACATTTGGTGTCCCCGTGCATAGTCCAGTTTAACCCCTTCGGTGCTCATGACGGAATGGTTCTGTCATGACCCACGGTTGAGCTGTGCTCATGACGGAACCATTCCGTCATGACCACACCCGCGCAAGATTCCGTCAGCACAGCGGCGGAATCTGCGCAGCATCGAAGGGGTTAAACCAATCCTGGGAGCCGTTGGCTCCCGCTCTGACGCGAAACTGGACAAAGAACATGGGGTAACCTCCCCCTGTCCTGACCTTCCCCTGGGAGGGTCCCCGGAAACTTCTCAACCCATTCCCTAGGGTACTTATTGGCTTGCCTGGGTGTAGGTCCCTAGATTTGTCATGGGATAAGATTCATATCAGACACCATTGCACTTCTACCGTCTGGGCACTCTGGAGTGCGCTGAACTTTGTAGGGCCTGACTTCACCTCCCTTCCACTCTGCTGCATCGTCTGGGGCTGTGCATCATACAGGAACCTTCCAAGACCTGTGAAGCATCAAGGACAACCAAAGTAATCTCCCTTGGAGTGAAAGAGTCACTCCCCTGCATTTGCAGGCACCTCAACTATGTCGACCGGTCTCTAGAACCTGAGCTCCTTCGGACTCCGTGGGCTTTGCAATCCAGGTGGTGGTTTTCCACAGCTCCTGAGGCCTGTTCTACCCTCTCACTAAGTTTGAGGCTAGTAGTCCTCGTGGGGGCTGCAATTACCGAACCCCTGGGAACCACATCCCCTTTGCAGTTGCAAAGGATTGTTGTCATCTTTGCAAGAAGATCTTCAGGCTCCATGTAGCCCCAACCTTGAGCTCCTCCAGTGACCAGAATCTTCAGTCACACCACATCGTGTGCATTGTGGCATGCATCTTTTGGTGAGCTGCTTGAGGTCCTCTAAGGCCTGTGGGTCACTTTTGTTTTCTTCAGGCTCCTCTGCTTGCTCGTGACCTACTGTGACTCCCCCTTGCTTGTGGTGAGTCTCCTGGCCCTTGCTGTTCCTCATCGTGTACATTCTTGACTTCCTACGTGGATTGCATTTGCCAAGGCTTGTTGGTGCTCCAACCGGACACCAACCCCTCAGCACTCGACAACTTTCATGGGACAGCTTGCATCCGGCTTCTGGTCATCCTCAGCATCGCCTAGACCCTGCAGCTGCAGAGTCAAGGTCATCAATATCTTTCCTGAAGCACCCGACATCGGTGGGCATTCGTCTTCCAAGCACCTGGTCACTCCCATGTGACCCAGACTCTGTCCCCTCTGCTTTCAGGTACTTCTCTTCAAAAATTAGTGTTTGGATTCCTACAGACACTTTCTCCTCTTCCAGCAGCGGGACTTACCTAAAGTGCTCCATTGGGTTCGACAGCGGTTTCCGATGCCACTTCACAGCTATGAACCCGACATTCCTGGGATAGGTAACTTGGGTACCACAGAATCCATGGGTGCGGAGGGCTCTCCAACCTTCTGTCTTCCACTGGGTTTCTTTAGGGTCCACTGGGAAGGGTCATTAATCTATAAAACTCCAACCAGACTTACACGTAGAGTTGTAAGGAGCCCGCGGTCGTGTTCCCACACTGCAAGCGTCCTCTGTGGGGTCCCTACCTACTCACCTTGGGTGGTCCATTGGGGTCCCAGCGATTATACATCCTCTTGACATTGTCCTGACTCGAGCTGTGGTTCTTATACCACTTTCTTAGTATATGGTTTGGTGTCCCCCCCGGGGCCCACAGTGTATTAGTGCTATTTACTGTGTTTTCTTTGCTGAAGTATTGTGTGCTTTATGTCTATCTTCAATACTAAAATATATTTGATAGTGTTGTATAATAAATACATATTTTTATAAATACTTTATGTGGTTCTTTTTCTTTTTCTATTAAATCTATACTATAAGATTGCTTTCTGGTGAAACATGCAAAAACAACAATTGATGGACAGAATGCAGAACAATGTCATACATTCACCCCAGTACAGAGATCTGGGCCTAAATCCATCGTTTTTTTGCTCACCATGCCGTTCCAGTTTGAACCCAGCCATATGCAAATCAGTCTTGACCCTGTGCCTCATGGGAACAGTCCAGCCCGAACTGCCAAGCCAGGTCCTCCCTGGGCTGGAAACACGCATCCTAGGACCGGTTTCTGGCATTTCAGCCGTCTTCAGCCAGGCTTGCTTGATTACCAGTGGCATGGAGAGCAAGGGACCCACGTCTGGGCATACCCTTCCCACTCGGGGTGACAAATGCAAAAACAACAATTGATGGACAGAATGCAGAACAATGTCATACATTCACCCCAGTACAGAGATCTGGGCCTAAATCCATCGTTTTTTTGCTCACCATGCCGTTCCAGTTTGAACCCAGCCATATGCAAATCAGTCTTGACCCTGTGCCTCATGGGAACAGTCCAGCCCGAACTGCCAAGCCAGGTCCTCCCTGGACTGGAAACAAGCATCCTAGGACCGGTTTCTGGCATTTCAGCCGTCTTCAGCCAGGCTTGCTTGATTACCAGTGCCATGGAGAGCAAGGGACCCACGTCTGGGCATACCCTTCCCACTCGGGGTGACAAATGCAAAAACAACAATTGATGGACAGAATGCAGAACAATGTCATACATTCACCCCAGTACAGAGATCTGGGCCTAAATCCATCGTTTTTTTGCTCACCATGCCGTTCCAGTTTGAACCCAGCCATATGCAAATCAGTCTTGACCCTGTGCCTCATGGGAACAGTCCAGCCCGAACTGCCAAGCCAGGTCCTCCCTGGACTGGAAACAAGCATCCTAGGACCGGTTTCTGGCATTTCAGCCGTCTTCAGCCAGGCTTGCTTGATTACCAGTGCCATGGAGAGCAAGGGACCCATGTCTGGGCATACCCTTCCCACTCGGGGTGACAAATGCAAAAACAACAATTGATGGACAGAATGCAGAACAATGTCATACATTCACCCCAGTACAGAGATCTGGGCCTAAATCCATCGTTTTTTTGCTCACCATGCCGTTCCAGTTTGAACCCAGCCATATGCAAATCAGTCTTGACCCTGTGCCTCATGGGAACAGTCCAGCCCGAACTGCCAAGCCAGGTCCTCCCTGGACTGGAAACAAGCATCCTAGGACCGGTTTCTGGCATTTCAGCCGTCTTCAGCCAGGCTTGCTTGATTACCAGTGGCATGGAGAGCAAGGGACCCACGTCTGGGCATACCCTTCCCACTCGGGGTGACAAATGCAAAAACAACAATTGATGGACAGAATGCAGAAAAATGTCATACATTCACCCCAGTACAGAGATCTGGGCCTCAATCCATCGTTTTTTTGCTCACCATGCCGTTCCAGTTTGAACCCAGCCATATGCAAATCAGTCTTGACCCTGTGCCTCATAGGAACAGTCCAGCCCGAACTGCCAAGCCAGGTCCTCCCTGGACTGGAAACAAGCATCCTAGGACCGGTTTCTGGCATTTCAGCCGTCTTCAGCCAGGCTTGCTTGATTACCAGTGGCATGGAGAGCAAGGGACCCACGTCTGGGCATACCCTTCCCACTCGGGGTGACAAATGCAAAAACAGCAATTGATGGACAGAATGCAGAACAATGTCATACATTCACCCCAGTGCAGAGATCTGGGCCTAAATCCATCGTTTTTTTGCTCACCATGCCGTTCCAGTTTGAACCCAGCCATATGCAAATCAGTCTTGACCCTGTGCCTCATGGGAACAGTCCAGCCCGAACTGCCAAGCCAGGTCCTCCCTGGACTGGAAACAAGCATCCTAGGACCGGTTTCTGGCATTTCAGCCGTCTTCAGCCAGGCTTGCTTGATTACCAGTGGCATGGAGAGCAAGGGACCCACGTCTGGGCATACCCTTCCCACTCGGGGTGACAAATGCAAAAACAACAATTGATGGACAGAATGCAGAACAATGTCATACATTCACCCCAGTACAGAGATCTGGGCCTAAATCCATCGTTTTTTTGCTCACCATGCCGTTCCAGTTTGAACCCAGCCATATGCAAATCAGTCTTGACCCTGTGCCTCATAGGAACAGTCCAGCCCGAACTGCCAAGCCAGGTCCTCCCTGGACTGGAAACAAGCATCCTAGGACCGGTTTCTGGCATTTCAGCCGTCTTCAGCCAGGCTTGCTTGATTACCAGTGGCATGGAGAGCAAGGGACCCACGTCTGGGCATACCCTTCCCACTCGGGGTGACAAATGCAAAAACAGCAATTGATGGACAGAATGCAGAACAATGTCATACATTCACCCCAGTACAGAGATCTGGGCCTAAATCCATCGTTTTTTTGCTCACCATGCCGTTCCAGTTTGAACCCAGCCATATGCAAATCAGTCTTGACCCTGTGCCTCATAGGAACAGTCCAGCCCGAACTGCCAAGCCAGGTCCTCCCTGGACTGGAAACAAGCATCCTAGGACCGGTTTCTGGCATTTCAGCCGTCTTCAGCCAGGCTTGCTTGATTACCAGTGGCATGGAGAGCAAGGGACCCACGTCTGGGCATACCTTCCCACTCGGGGTGACAAATGCAAAAACAACAATTGATGGACAGAATGCAGAACAATGTCATACATTCACCCCAGTACAGAGATCTGGGCCTAAATCCATCGTTTTTTTGCTCACCATGCCGTTCCAGTTTGAACCCAGCCATCTGCAAATCAGTCTTGACCCTGTGCCTCATGGGAACAGTCCAGCCCGAACTGCCAAGCCAGGTCCTCCCTGGACTGGAAACAAGCATCCTAGGACCGGTTTCTGGCATTTCAGCCGTCTTCAGCCAGGCTTGTTTGATTACCAGTGGCATGGAGAGCAAGGGACCCACGTCTGGGCATACCCTTCCCACTCGGGGTGACAAATGCAAAAACAACAATTGATGGACAGAATGCAGAACAATGTCATACATTCACCCCAGTACAGAGATCTGGGCCTAAATCCATCGTTTTTTTGCTCACCATGCCGTTCCAGTTTGAACCCAGCCATATGCAAATCAGTCTTGACCCTGTGCCTCATGGGAACAGTCCAGCCCGAACTGCCAACTTCTGGTGAAACAAGCTGCTTTACACTCCTTCAAGACTAAGCCTGAAGGCTGCTCTCCACAGCTACCACTTAAGAGAGCTTTATGTGGTTGTCTAAGACCTCCTAAATCACCATAAGGGTTGTCTGGACTGATGCAAGGTGCCCACTTACATTGGTGAACATCATATACCAGGCCAGCTTCTCACAACATGTTATGGAATGTAGTAGTGTGGTGGATGAGAAAGTGTGAAAGATTGATGGGCAACTAATGGTTTTTAGTATGCTGGCAGCTCTGAACAGCTCTCCAGGTTCGCAAGATTTGTTATGATTGTAGTCTTCTTAGCTAGTTTCTGCAGAGGTCTGGAGCATGTAATTTGCTGAAGAGGGTACCCAGGACTAATACCAGGCTCTCTGGTTTCATAATGTGCATTGCAAGCACTAAATGGCTATCTTTCTATCCCTACTCAATGAAGCTGGGCGTGGGGGGTACTCTGGGAAAAATGTTGAAGTTGTTCGGCCTTTAGTAGCTCACAATGATTTTCACGGAAAAGAAGTAGGTCTCGCTGCAGAAAAGATTGGAAACCTCTGCTCTAAACACTAAAGGAGGCCCTTAACTCTAAAGGCTATTATTAATCAAGCCTGATTTCTAAATACCAAGGTATGACGAACTACAATTGGCCATATAAGGTGTTTACTTGCATGTGAGAAGCACATGTCCACAGAAATATAGTCAACCACTGGAAACTCGAAAGATTACTTGCATTATCATTGAAGGAATGCTTTCATTACTACTGAACAGCTATCAGGTTACTCTAAATGCGATGTTTGGCCAGATATGGAGAAGTAGTGATGGCTTACAGTGTGAAATGATGGTGTAATGTGGTGGTTTAACATGGGGATAAGTGCTTGCTGAAATGCTGGTGTAAGTGATCAGGGGTTTTGGTACTACTACAGTGAAATGTTGGGAGAAAGTGCAGTGGAAAAAGATAAAAGGGATGTTTTCTGGCTACACAGGATTAGAATTCTTCTAATTAAAATACATAACACAACTTCTTCTCTCTGACCTACTGCTGAGCTCAAGAAGCACATCTTTCTCATGAGCATGTTGTCACCCTAACCTGCCCTGGCCCTCGTTATGACATTATAAATGCATCACGTTATAGGCTTGGGAGCTACCAAGTTATGAGATGGAGGCAGTGAACCACAGGAATGTATTACACATATAGCATGCGTTGGGGGTGGAGGGGGTCTTATGTGGGACAAATGGGAAGCTGTACGTGGGGACAAAGGCAAGGTTGTTCTTCAGATAAAAGCGATTCGGCCTTATTTACTTTTCACAGGCGAAAAGGCAACTATTCTTTTCCTTCTTGTTTTGTCCCCGCTGCTCTTACCCTGGGATTACTCGTCCACTATTGAGTGTTCTTTAGCAGTTCAGATGTGGTCTGGTGGTCACGAGGGTTTGAAGGGTCTACGTTGTCTCTGAGGCTTAGCTGAGAGAAGAGCACGTTTCGATGCTAAAATTATGTCTGACAGCCTGGAAAGGAAACCGGCTGAAATTATGTATCTATCAGGAGAGTTTAATACATTCGAGGTCTGGCAGAACTTACCTAATAAATAGCAAAAACTAAATACACCGGAAGGTGCTTTGGGTCACTTCCTAGGCTTCTATCATGCACTAGACACCCAAGAGAGCATGTGGGACAGACACAGGAGGCAGTGCTGCTCCACCATCTCCCTTGGCTACGCAGGACGTCAGAATGACTAGCAAAGCAAAGGCATACTAGCAAGCATATGATAATCACACTGTGTTGCAGCTCACAAAAGGAGGGGTTGGGGCTATTGCTGCACAGCCATGAGCGGATTCTAACACTGGTAACACTAAAGAGGTTGGCAACCAGTGCACGAGAGCTGGACACAGAGCAGATTTAGCCTTTAAAGCCCACATACCTGGTGCTTTATCAGCGGATGTATGACGAAACCCCACAAGCCACTACACGCATGGCTTTACAATGCAGTCATCACAACCACTGTGACACTAACACACGTCTTTACGAAGTAAGTCTTTACCATGCATATGCCTTTACCACACATGCCTTTACATCACAATTTGCGTTGTCAAGGCATGTACGGTAAGGGTAAAGTCATATGTGGGGTAAAAAGTTACCAGGTATGCATAACCCCATATATATGTGTATATACACGCTTGTTAATATATATATATTTTTTTATATTCAGCAAAATCCTTCTGCTTAAAATAACGAAGGTGGGGCACTCAACGCTCCAAGTGGTTTTATTCACGGGTCAGTCCACAACAACGGTCTCTCAGGACACGTTTCGGCTTCACATCCTCATGAATTCAAAATATATATACACACACACCCTTACCACCAAAAAACCCATACCCACTCTGAACCCTAAAAATTCCCCTCGCCCCCAAAAACCAATACCCGCCCTAAACCTTGAAAAATCCCTCACCACTCAAAAACCCATACCCACCCTAAAAATACCCTTGCCACCCAAAAATCCATACCCAACCTGAACTCTAACAATACACTTGTCACCCAGAAGTCCATACCTACCCTAAAAATTCCCTTTTCACAAAAAAAAATACACATCCGAAAGTTTATATATTGAAATTCCCCCGTTATAGTTAGTGCATGCAACTATAACTCACGCGACCGCAATCCTCTGCTGATGACGTCAGATATTACATCACTGTATTTAGACACTTATTTACCCGTCTTCTTCCATTATTTTTTAGCTATACATATATTACAAATATTTTTTTTTCAGAAAGACACATATGTCATCAGTGATGCAATATCTGACGTCATCAGCAGAGGATTGCGGTCGCGTGAGTTATAGTTGCCTGCACTAACTATAACGGGGGAATTTCAATGGTTTTTCACGAGTGAAATTTCCAGCTAACTATAACATGTGTGAAACCTATGGTTTTTTAAGTGAATTTGCAAGGTACTTTAAATGCTAATTCCTAACTATAACGTGTGTGAAACCTATGGTTTTTTCAGTGAATTTGTACGGTTTTTTAAATGCTAAGTTATGTATTTTTTATTTTTTTTAAGGTTTTTCACCGTGCGCGTACCGTACGCGCACGGTGCGCAGTTCGCGGAATTTTTCAGTTTCTACCGTACGCGCACGCTACGCATACTCCGTGATTTTTCGCAAAAAAATTAAAGGAAATTTTGGTCCTTGGGGGTCCTTCTGGGACCCCCTGACAAAGGCTAGGGGGTCAGGAACTGTCCACCCTGCCCCCTTTTCACGTTCTCCACCTTTGTTTTTCACCCCCTCAGACTGCGAGAGACAAAATGGCGGCCGACACTTCCTAGTTTCGACCGATTCGAATGTTTACTAAGATCTAGCAACCAATCAGAATCACGCTCGCGCACGGCAGTGTGCGCGTACGGTAAATTTTACCGTACGCGCACGGAGCGCGCCTATAGATATATATATGCTTTTAAATGCTATTTTCTCAGGAAATACTGAACAGATTTACACCAGACCTGCAAAAGGCACATCCCTGACCCGAGGACTACCTCTCTGCCAAATTTCAAGTAATTCTGTTCAGCCGTTCGGGCTGTAGCTTGGACTAAAGGTCCTATGGAAAAATGCATGGGGAAAACACGTTTTGGGACCCCCCCTTTTTCTCAGCCCCCGCTTGACGAATCCCCCCGAGACTTTCAGGGAAGGAGCGGAGCGGAGCGGAGCGCCCCACCTATTTTGAAAATTTCGCGAGGATTCGTCAATCGGCGCCAAAGTTATTCCAAATAGAATGTTGCGGATTTCCTATGGAAACACGATCCTAACTATAACTATCTACTGGCGACTGCCAGTAGATTATATATATATATATATATATATTTTTTTTTTTTTTTTTTTTTTTCATTAATACACAAGGTCAGGTGACTAGGCAATCTGGAGGGAATGCCTGACTTCAGGGGGGCAGCGTGACTAACTAAAAATTATACGAACTAAGTTCGAGTATTTAGTATTTTTCCAGTCTGCTCACCCCCCATAAATTTGTAGATCAACCAACAACTTTGAGGATTACATACATTCTGTAGATCCTAGTCAGTCCAAAAAACTTTTTTAGAAATATTAAGTATCTAAAATCGTGCATCTTTCCCATCTCAAATATATAAATATCCTATTATCACCTGTCACTTATGCTGTCTGCCAATTTGAAATTGTTTTTTAATCTGCACATATGTTATTTTTTGTATGAACGTCAGGCACTTTATTTGTTTATATTTGCTACTAGAAGATGGCCGCCATGAATTTAGATACAATGTTGCTGCTAATCCATCTTCTATGTTTACGCATTCATTGTCATGTGACACTTTGTTGAACTTTAAATGTGCCGTTTTAACATAATGGAAACTGACATTGAAAAAGCCAGTCGGCGAAACGCGTCTGTCAGCGTTTCGGGGGTAGCACGGGGGGAACTTGCCAAATAAAGCATTCATGCTTTAAAAAAACTTTGTCCCTGGATTTTTGCTGGAGTGCTCTTCACTTTACACGTCTATACGTGTTGGTTGTTTCGTGTATTGGCGGTTCACCACCGCCGGAAGAAAGCACCCAGGACGAAGACGGAGCGGCGGCGGTGAAGTGCTGTTGATTAAATTGATATGGCCGCCGGCCCCGAGGCTTATCGGGAAGAAGCAACAATGCCGTAAGATCCTGCGGCACCCGTAACCAACTCTCGGACTCTGCGGGAAGTCGAAGGATTACCGTCACGAGACTGCACCACGAACCGGAGGGCTCTTCGCTAGTCGTGAACGCGTGTCTACGTGGTGAGTGATCTTCGTTTGCCTTTCTGCACGCCGAGTGAAACTCTAAGCCTCAGTCCTGAAAAGCAATAGGGAGCATGTGAATGGCAGGTTCCCTCCTCCCCGAATAGTTCCGTTAACAATTGGACACCAGCATTGGAAAATATGTCAAGCCTCACTGAGAGAGAGGAAGCGGCCGCAGATATATTTAAAACAAGCATTGGTGCTACCAATATACAAGCCAAAAGCGATTCAACGCAGAAGTCGCCAGAAAGCAATTTGGCCATACTGTACCAGACCTTAGAAAAAGTACAAGAAAGAGAACTACGAAAATGGTGGGAAGGGACTTCACTTCAAAGATACATAGACTGTGACAGAATCCCGAGAGGTCTCCGCATCTTTACCGTCCCCTCATATGAACATCCAGATCCGGCTCTCTTAAAGGAATGGGCAGAGCATACCACTGATTCTGCCAAGGGAATGGTCAGGATCCTCATCAAGTACGCTTGGAGCGACCGAGAAAAACTCCTGGTTGAAATAAAAAGGTTGGAAGATCTAATAGCCAAAGAAAAGGATGTCAAACTAGCAGAAGAGTTAAGGAGTGCCATGATCAAACGCCTCAAGGACTATGAGTCTATCATCCGCAAGCGCAAACAAACCAAGTTCTTGAGAGATGAACAAGACTACGCAACCGGACGAGTCTTGACTTTTGCCAAAAAGTTTGACGGACCCAGGAGAAAAATGAACCAACAAGGCACGAACAGAAGTGGCTATATAGACACTTCAGAATCGGAAGTTGAAACATCAGAAGGTGAGCAAAGTACAGCACCGCCAGAGCCAAGCAGAAACATGGAATCCTCTCCACCCCCTCCTTTTTTTCAGGAGTACCAACTCATGAGGGAAAGCCGACAACGACCAACACCAAGAACCCACCCTCCGCAACAAACCCTGCCACGAGGGAAAAGAAACGAAAAACAAGGAGAGGAAAGAAAGGCAGGGGGAGACAATACAACCCCGAGAGTTACACGGAGCAGAGGGAGGAGGGGGAAGTGGTAAATGAAAGAAAAAATGAAATGACAGTCATCAATTTATCAAACAAGATTCTAACACAGGAAGAAATCAAGGTCCTACAGCTAGGACCTACTTTTTGTCCCACCGCAGGCTTTGACTATGCACGGACCAGAATTGACCTGTTCAAATACATCAGAAAGTTGAAATTTCAGAAAATATATCTTTTGCATCCAAAAACTGGAGGTCCAACAACAACGGAAGAGTTAGGAGTAAGCGGATCAGATGCCCTAACGGGTCATGATCTGGAAACTTTGATAACAATGAGGGAATTAAGCTCTTCACTTCCAGACACGCCGTCAGGCGAATCATTGACTGAAGAATATCTGGCAGGATCTGGTGTCAACCAAGTAGGCGGACACAGTAATCTCAAGCTGAAGTCTCGTGCAATTCCGAAAACACCTTTCGACGCTATCGATGTCTTCAGTGAGGCAGTAATTCTAGATTTGAAAAGGTTGGCCAACTGCAAAGATCCTGATGCACGACGCTACAATATCCCTAGGAAATATTGGGAGGCCCTAAAATCTTTGGAGAAAGACGAAACCATTGAAATTAAACCTTCAGATAAAGGGGGAAACATGGTGGTTTTTAACAAAGAGCAGTACCAAGATGAAGCGATGCGGCAACTTAACGATAAAGACTGTTACTTGCCAATATCCAGAGCAATTTATCTTGAAAGCATCGACAAATACCATAATCTCCTACAAATCTGGAAAGCAGATGGTTTGTTAAATCAAGATGAATTCCTATTCCTGAAATGTGAGGCACCCACGATTCCAACTTTTTACCATCTTCCTAAGGTACATAAAAGTATAAACAATCCCCCAGGCAGACCCATTGTGGCGTCCATCAGTAGTCTATTGGAAAACACATCTATTTACATAGACCTATTTTTGGCACCATTAGTAAAAGACTTGGCCTCCTACATCAAGGATACACAAGACTTCCTAAGATTGATTGAAGGAACTGCCTGGGATACTGATATGCTACTCATAACTCTGGACATCACCAGTCTATATACCTGCATTGATCACAACAAGGGTATCTTGGCTATAGATTGGTTTCTAAATAGAAGACCTATGAAGTATTACCAACATAACAAAATGTTGATACAAATGATTACTTTCTGTCTTACCAACAACATTTTCACTTTTGCAGGAAAGTTATATCAACAATTGCGAGGGACCGCGATGGGAACGTGCTTCGCCCCCAGCTACGCGAATCTTTTCGTGGGCTGGTGGGAGAAGCACGTGGCCTGGGGCGAGGCAAATGAATGCTGGGTGGAAAAGATCGCTCTTTGGGCACGATACATAGACGATCTTTTTATAATTTGGCGTGGCAGTCGCACCTCGGCTGAGGAATTTGTGGCTTCCCTTAATGTAAATGATCTCAACTTAAGATTCACGGGGGAAATCAGTGACAAATCTGTCACATACCTGGATCTAGAAGTCTATGTAGACAATGATACACTGTCTACTAAGGTCTACAGAAAGCCCACAGCAGGCAATACTGTCCTGCATGCTGACAGCCACCACCCACGCAGTACCATTAAGAACATACCATTTGGGGAATTCATACGCCTCAAAAGAAACTGCTCCAAAGCACAAGACTATGCCCAGGTAAAGACAGAATCCACCAAAAGATTCAGGGAAAGAGGCTATAAAAACGCAGACCTCGCCATAGCTGATACTAAAGTTAAAGAGATTGACAGGAAAGATCTGTTAATTGTAAAGAAAGCTACTGAATCAACAGAAGGGCAGGTTAGGATGATAACCAATTTTAATGAAAAATCTAGTCAGATCATGCAGATCTTCAAGAAAAACTGGCACATCCTACAAACAGATAACATTCTCAAAAGGAAATTACCAGCACGCCCTGTCATCACCTACAAGCGTAGCCTATCTATTGGCGACCACCTTGTTCATAGTCACTTTGATCCGGTCCCTAGAGTCAAAAACAAAATAGGCCTTACAGGGTTTTATCCCTGTAACCGCTGCAAAGCCTGCAAATTTAGTGAGAAAACAACAACATACTCAGGCAGACCCAATGACCCCAGACCTGTACGAAAGATGAAACTTTTCCTCAATTGTAATTCAGATTTTACTGTCTATTGCCTTACTTGCCCATGCGCAAAAAGATACATAGGTAGTACCATACATCCTACTAAAAAACGCATTCTGGAGCACATGCGGGCAATTTCCAACAAAGATCCAGCATATCCGGTTGCTCGACATTTTGAGCAATATCATCAGAGCAACCGTGATCTTTTGAAATTCTATTGTCTGGATCAAATAGGCAAGTCGGAGAGGGGTGGCGATAGAATACGAAAACTTCGGATTCTGGAGTCAACATACATAATAGACCTCCAAACCAAGGCCCCATTAGGGCTTAACAATGATGAGGAATTATGGGTCCACCTGTGAGAGGGTGAAAATATCTAAACCTTGGGTCAGGATATTTATTGCACCTGAGACACCGCTGCATTTGGTCTCTAATGTCATAAAACTTTATTGAGATAGAAAATCTATATGTTACATGTTGTTGTTTTTGGGTCCACATATTTCTTCTCCTTCTTCTTTTTCCACCCTGGTAACAGCACATATCTAAGTACTCTCTCTCAACAGTTGGCTTTCTGCCCATTCAGGGCTTCATTAATACACAAGGTCAGGTGACTAGGCAATCTGGAGGGAATGCCTGACTTCAGGGGGGCAGCGTGACTAACTAAAAATTATACGAACTAAGTTCGAGTATTTAGTATTTTTCCAGTCTGCTCACCCCCCATAAATTTGTAGATCAACCAACAACTTTGAGGATTACATACATTCTGTAGATCCTAGTCAGTCCAAAAAACTTTTTTAGAAATATTAAGTATCTAAAATCGTGCATCTTTCCCATCTCAAATATATAAATATCCTATTATCACCTGTCACTTATGCTGTCTGCCAATTTGAAATTGTTTTTTAATCTGCACATATGTTATTTTTTGTATGAACGTCAGGCACTTTATTTGTTTATATTTGCTACTAGAAGATGGCCGCCATGAATTTAGATACAATGTTGCTGCTAATCCATCTTCTATGTTTACGCATTCATTGTCATGTGACACTTTGTTGAACTTTAAATGTGCCGTTTTAACATAATGGAAACTGACATTGAAAAAGCCAGTCGGCGAAACGCGTCTGTCAGCGTTTCGGGGGTAGCACGGGGGGAACTTGCCAAATAAAGCATTCATGCTTTAAAAAAACTTTGTCCCTGGATTTTTGCTGGAGTGCTCTTCACTTTACACGTCTATACGTGTTGGTTGTTTCATATATATATATATATATATATATATATATATATATATATATATATATATATATATATATATATATATATATATATATATATATATATATATATATATATATATATATATATATATATATATATATATATATATATATATATATCACCCACAAAGTCCCCAGAGACAGGACCGCACTCCGCAGCAGGTAAGTTAAACCAACTCCTTTATTCACAGGCATGCAACTTCACATCCCTGCATGTTGTCCCTGGGCCTGACGCGTTTCGAAGCTTTGTTGCTTCTCTTCAGAGGCCAGTATCAGCAGAACATTTTATGAGGCTCTCCGCATCCCACCTGAATGCTTTCAACAATTACATGGCTTCCGGTGTGCCTCCGTGATGGAATTCGAGTTAATTGGTGCATGTTGGGAATTGGAGTTTTTTTCGCCTAAAATACACCCTCCATTGGGTTTGTCTGCTGTACCAAAATTTGGGACACTTTTCAAAGCCCTCCATGAGGCTCCAGGATGAAACTTTGCATGTCTTAATTGTTCACCTGCTGTGCCCTTCAAGAGGTGAAGATTCACTTCTGCGGGTCCGTTCTTTACTTATGGCGGTGCGTCGTCCTCGCGGCCTCGAAGCGCCGCGTATACATCACCCACAAAGTCCCCAGAGACAGGACCGCACTCCGCAGCAGGTAAAGGAAATCAAACTCCTTTCTTCACAGGCATGCAACTTCACATGCCTGCATGTTGTCCCTGGGCCTGACGCGTTTCGAAGCTTTGTTGCTTCTCTTCAGAGGCCAGGATCAGCAGAACATTGTATGAGGCTCTCCGCATCCCACCTGAATGCTTTCAACAATTACATGGCTTCCGGTGTGCCTCCGTGATGGAATTCGAGTTAATTAGTGCATGTTGGTAAAGGCATGCGTGTAAAAGGCATATTGGTTGTAAAATAAAAGTGTGATAAAGGCTTGCATGGTAATGTCACATGCGTGGTTAAGCTTGCGTGGTAAAGGCCGTTTCCCTTTATCACCTGCTCCCCAGACAGCCCCACTTGCTGCAGAGGCACTACATGTGACAGCAGTCAGGAGGTTGTTGTTCCTCATCTTCCACTGTAGAAACCAGGACCAGACCAAGTGTGGGCACAGGAGGACTACATATACATCTCAATTTCTCTGCACATTTTATTGATAGCGCAGGGAGCAAGCTCTTTGACACCGTCATTCACCCACATGCTTACATGCAGTCCTGGGGGCATGTTCAGTTACTAGTTGAAGGCTCGGCACCTCATCATGATTCTAGTACCCCAGTCATTCTTGCACATCCAGTTAGGCCCCAATAACTAGCCAACATCTGTCTGAAAGGGGGCTGAGACTTCATCAATAGAAGTGCTTTGCGTGCCCACATTCACACAAAGCATTGGCAAAAAGCTGGAAGGGTGAAGCAGGTGATGACTCAGTCTGTCTTAGGAGCATCCAGGGCATAGGTGCCTTACCCTTCCTTGTAAACCTTATAACAGAATCTTTCCCTCTCTTGAGGGTATATATCAGCTACTCACTAGAACCCTCCATCCTGCACATCGCTACATTACTTAGGCCTATGTAAATACCCCAAACAGAAAATGATTTGCGTGGCAAAAATGTTGGCTTCTGTTTCTCCTGCATTCAGTGATGAAAACCTAACGTCTGTAGTTCGCAACAACTCTTCACAACAACGGCACATGCATAGAAAGGAACACTAGTTTTTTCCCCATATATTTTTTATTACAATTTAACATAGTGTACGATATAAATTCAATTCCATGCTTACGATATACATTGTATGAATGATCTAGCCAACAAATCCCCTTACTCCCCCACCCCCTACTGTTCTCAATTGTCACCTTCATACATTTGCTGTACCATACCAATAATAGTGCCTTTCGTCGTTGAGGCAAACCTTGGTCACCCAGTGCGTGTGTTCGTAGTGCCCCCCCCCCACCGAGCGAATATTCACAAGCGTGTGCCGTCCAAGCAATCACCAGTCAAGCAAACCCTTCTCTCCCCTTTGATCCGAACATTCAATTTGTCATGTTGCTTTGTGTGGTTCAGTGATCACACCACCATTACAGTGACTGGGAGTCAGTGGGGTTCTTCAGAGCATCCAACATGGCTTCCCACACTCGTAAACGGTCTTCGACACTGTTGTCACGTCTGGCCTCCTTCGCCACCACCCACTCCGATATGTCCCTGAGCTACTCCTCCATCCTAGGAGGATCCTGTGGCAACCATGTGATAGCCTCGGATAGCCATTTAGCCAAAACCAGCCCTAAAAGCAGAAATTTCCTGCTCAGTTTCCATCCCTTTGGGTTCGGAAGCAACCATGAAAATATCAATTTGATGTCAGGCTGGAGCTTCCACCCAGTGGCTCCTTTAAGCCTATCCACTATCTGCTGACAATACGGACCCAGGGATCTACAAGTCCAAGCTACGTGTATGAAATTGGCCTCCCTCTTACAGCAACGCGAAGTTGCCTCTCATGTGTTGTATATAACATACAGAGTCTTGGGGGCAAGGTATGCTTGGTGATTATAATTAAACAGTATCAGCTTGAACAGTGAATTGGAGGAAACCACCTCACTCCTCCACGCACCGTTTCCGCGTCCATCTCTGTGATTGGTTCAGCCAATGTGCATGCCCATTTCACCTGAATTTTTAGCAGTGGCACAGGATGGTCATTCCCCAGCGCACTAAAGGGATAAGATATCAGCCTCCTTTCCCCTGCCAATGCCAAAATTGCCCCCAGGGTCCGTGACACAGGCAGTTCTTCGGGAGAGCAAGACCATAGTTCTTGTGCTGTGGCTTAGAGTTTAGCATATTGGAGGTATTGTTCCTGGCCTTGCAAGGGGGTCACCATAGCCTCCTGTCTTGTGATGAAGCATCCATCTTTGTACAGGTCCCCCAGTGTGTTGCAGCCTCCTCTCTTCCATTGCTCAATTGCCATGGTAGCTGCCATTTTCACAAACAACTGGAGTACCCAAAATAAGTATGTCTGGTGCATAAGGCTCCATTTTGATAATCTTTTTTTACTGCCTTTTCCCATATTCAGCAGGTCAGTCTCACCACATATGGCGCATTGAAAGGCACTCCTGCCCCCCTCATTAGCAAAGTGGGCAGTGACTCTGTGTCGCCCCTTAGCAGTTGTTTCTCCCAGTTGTCATCAGGGTCTTACTAATGTACAGCGTGTTGCAATTGGGTCGCCATTTAGTATGACTCCATATCAGGCAATTCTAGTCTCCCCCCACCCCACCCCCAGAGCCAAGTCTGTTTAAGGGTGTTTGGTCCAGCCATCACACATTTCCCCGACCACAATATTTCTTTGATTAGTTTGTTGATTTAAATGAAGTAACAGTGGGGGATCATGCAAAGCGAGCCCTGCAGCGTATACAGGCATCTCAGTAGCATCACCATTTTATCAGGGCAACCCTGCCCAACAGCGATAAGTGCAGTGTCTTTCAGAACCGAATAGTTGGGCCTAGGCTTTCCACCACCCTTCCTACGTTCAGGTTTGTCAAGTCTGATTCCGTGGGTGCAACTCCGATTCCCAAATATCGTAAACATTTTGTCTCCTATGGGAGACCCGTTGAAGGCAGCCTGTCGAGGGTGACTATTTTCAGTGCCCCATGTGGGAAGAGTGTGGATTTGGTGTGGTTAATGTGCAGATGCGAAATGCACCCAAATTTGTGCATTGCATTCAGGAAGATCAATCAATCAATCAATCAATCAAACAATTTATAAAGAGCGCTACTCACCCGCTAGGGTCTCAAGGCGCTGGGGGGGAGGGGTCCGTTACTGCTCGAAAAGCCAGGTCTTGAGTTGCTTCCTGAAGGAGAGATGGTCCTGGGTCAGCTGTAGGTGGATGGGGAGGGAGTTCCATGTCTTGGCCGCCAGGTAGGAGAAGGATCTTCCTCCGGCGGTGGCTCTGCGAATGCGTGGAACGGTGGCGAGGGCGAGGCTGGCCGATCACAGCTGGCGGGTGGGCGTGTAGAAAGTGAGGCGCTTGTTGAGGTACTTGGGGCCCAGGTCGTGGAGAGCCTTGTGGGTGAGGAGTCTGAATGTGATCCTCTTGCTGACGGGGAGCCAGTGCAGATCTCTCAGGTGGGCGGAGATGTGGTTGTGGCGGGGGATGTCCAGGAAGAGTCGTGCGGCGGCGTTCTGTATGCGCTGGAGTCTTTTCTGTAGTTTGGCTGTGGATCCCGCGTAGAGGGTGTTCCCGTAGTCCAGTCGGCTGGTGACGAGTGCCTGGGTGACCGTCTTCCTGGTTTCGGTGGGGATCCATCGAAAGAT
Organism: Triturus cristatus; assembly: GCF_964204655.1. NCBI lineage: Eukaryota > Metazoa > Chordata > Amphibia > Caudata > Salamandridae > Triturus > Triturus cristatus. The sequence continues at coordinate 467,640,608 of NC_140580.1, read as the reverse complement.
CTTTCGGAGCATGCGCAGGGTGTTGAAACAGGATGACGAGACGGTGTTGACTTGTTTGGTCATCGAGAGGGAGGAGTCCAGGATGAAGCCCAGGTTTCGTGCATGGTCCGTTGGCTTGGGGGTGGTGCCCAGGGCAGGGGGCCACTAGGAGTCGTCCCAGGCGGAGGGGGATGATCCCAGGATGAGGACTTCCGTCTTATCTGAGTTCAATTTCAGGCGGCTGTTCTCCATCCACTCGGCAACGTCTTTCATTCCTTCGTGTAGGCTGGCTCTGGCGGTGGCGGGGTCGTTGGTGAGGGAGAGGATCAGCTGGGTGTCATCGGCGTAGGAAATGATGTTAAGGTTGTGTTGGCGTGCGATGGCCGCGAGGGGGCTCATGTAGACGTTGAAGAGGGTGGGGCTGAGCGAGGATCCTTGAGGTACGCTGCAGATGACTTTGGTGGCTGCGGAACAGAATGGGGGAGGCGGACTCTCTGGGTTCTTCTGGCGAGGAACGAGATGATCCACTCCAGTGCCTTCTCTTGGATTCCGGTGTTGCTGAGGCGCCGTATTAGTGTGCGGTGGCAAACTGTGTCGAACGCTGCAGAGAGGTCCAGGAGGATGAGGGCAGCTGTTTCACCGTTGTCGAGCAGGGATCTGATGTCGTCGGTGGCTGCGATGAGGGCAGTCTCGGTGCTGTGGTTGGCTCGGAAACCGGACTGTGAGGGGTCGAGCGATCCGTTCGTCTCGAGGAAGGCAGCGAGCCGTTTGTTGACGGTCTTCTCGATGACTTTGGCAGGAAAAGGGAGGAGCGAGATGGGGCGGAAGTTCTTGAGGTCGGTGGGGTCCGCTGTCGGTTTCTTCAGGAGGGCGCTGAGCTCGGCATGCTTCCAGCTCTCCGGGAAGGTGGCGGTGGTGAAGGAGATGTTGATGATATCCCGGAGTTGGGGTGCGATGATGGAGTCGGCCTTGTTGAAGATGTGGTGGGGGCAGGGGTCGGCAGGGGATCCGGAGTGGATGGTGTTCATCGTGCGGGTGGTGTCTTCGGTGCTGACCGGGGTCCAGTTGCAGAGGGTGGTGGTGGGCGGCGTTGGTTCAGTGGTTGGGTGCGTGGTCTGTGCGTCGAAGCTGTTGTGTATGTTAGCGATCTTGCGGTGGAAGAATGAGACGAGTGAGTCGCAGAGGTCTTGCGAGGGTGTGATGTTGTTGTTTCCGGCGCTGGGGTTGGAGAGCTCTTTGACGATGCTGAAGAGTTCCTTGCTGTTGTGGGTGTTGTTGTCCAGTCGTTCTTTGAATGTTGTTCTTTTGGTGGTGCGGATCAGCTGGTGGTGTATGCGGGTGGCGTTCTTGAGGGCTGTCATGTTTTCTGTAGTCTGGTTGTGGCGCCAGGCTTTTTCGAGGGTGCGGCAGTTTTTCTTGGATGTTTTGAGTTCGTTGGTGAACCACGAGGCTTTCTTGCTGCCGGGTCTGCTGGGTGGGTTCTTCAGAGGTGCGAGGTCGTCGGCGCAGTTGGTGAGCCACTGTGTGAAGTTGCAGGCTGCTTCGTTGGGGTCCATTGCGCTAGCGGGAGGGTTCTGGCTGAGGGAGTTGGTGAGTTGGTCGGCGGTGATCTTGTTCCAGCTCCTGTGGGGAGCCTGTTGCGGGTAGTGGTGGGTCGTGGTTCTCCTGAAGTTGAAGTGGACGCAGCTGTGATCAGTCCAATGAAGTTCGGTGGAGTGGCTGAAGGAGATATGCTTGCTTGAGGAGAAGACGGGGTCAAGAGTGTGGCCGGCGTAGTGGATGGGGGTGTTCACCAGTTGCTTGAGTCCGAGGTTGGCGAGGTTGTCCAGCAGGGTGGTGGTGTTGCTGTCATTGTTGTTCTAGATGGGCACTAAATACTCTGGCTGCCTCAGATATACTAGGGCGTAGTAAGCGTACAGGGAAATCACATGCTGCGTCTCGCCCACTTGGATTCCCCAGGGTCCCAGCACCCACCTAAGTGTACTTGCCATAGGTTCCATCACTAGTGCAAATAGAAGTGGTGACAGAGGGCAGCCCTATCTTGTGCCCCAATAGAGATTGACTCTCTCAGAGACCATCACCTCTGTGCTCCCAGCTCAGTGTATAGTAGCTTAACCCAACATATATACCTTTGGCCCAAGCCAGCTTTATTGAGTACCAGCCATGGTAGCCCCAGTCCACTGAATCACACACCTATTCAATATCTAGGAATGCCAGGGCATAGGCATCCAGATGCGGGGTGTGGTAAACATGTGCTTGGCATCTTAGATTACAGAGTGTATTTCATATCTAATAAACCTCTCTGGTCTGTGTGTATCAGTGAGGGGAGGTGGTGGAGAAGGTGCATGGCCAGCACTTTTCTAAGTATTTTGACATCCATGTTCAAATTAGATAGTGAGCGATATGAGGAAGTCTCCATCAGGTCCTTTCTCAGCATAGGTAGCAGTACCACCAAGGCCTCACGCAATGAGTCCGGCAGGCACTCCCTGAAGATGGCTTTATTGTATACCTCTAACAATTTGTTCGCTAGTACGCCGGCGTGCCTCTGGTAAAATTCTACTGGCAGTCCGTCCCCTCCCAGCAACTTTGATGTTTTGAGGCTGCATATTGCCACTAGCAGCTGTTCTCTATCTAGTTGGGCCTCCAGCCTTTCCGGGTCCTCCTCAGCAAGTCTATTCTTCTATGCTCCCATCAAATATTGCCGTCCTCCTTCCACTTCGTTCCTGGGCTGTGTTTGATATATTTTACATAGATGGGACGCAAATGTGTTGCTGATTTCCAGTTGCATGCAGACTAGTTTTCCCCTCTCATCCTTTATGGATAAGTAGCAGGGTCTGACACATCTCCTGCCTGATCAGCTGAGCGAGCACTGATCCCACTTTGTCCCCCTCCCGCATGTAGCCTCTGATAATAGGTCTTGTATACACATTTTTCCAGTCTGCTCCAGTCCTCTAGGAGTTTCTTTTTTATTTGCTGCCATTCAGGGAGTTTACCTGGATCTTCAATCAGCTCCTTGTCAAGTGCACTCAATTTGTGCTCGTGGCCATCTAACCTGCCTTCCAATTTCTTCTGAACTTCGTATGTGGTTTTCAGAGTGGCTTCCCAGTCAATTGTTTTACTACCCGCACTACCCCAGTAGTCTGCAAAGTATTGAGTCAGTATCTCACTAACCATGGATGAAAATACTGGGTCCTTCAACACTTCTGCCCCAAGTCTCCACAGCAGTATGGCCGCTTGCCCACACACCAGGTCTATTTCCATCAGTAAGGGGAAGTGATGGTATATATACCTAGCCAAGTATGTAGTTTCCTATACAATCTGCACAACTGTCGCAGAGACAAAGCAATAGTCTGTCCTACTTTGGGTCCCGGCAGCCAGTGTGTAACAGGAGTATGCCCTTTCCTGGGGGTGTCTCTGCCTCCAGATGTGCACCACACTCAATCCTGTCAGTGTGTCCTGCAGGGCCCCAGTCATTGTTGTTTTTGTCTGGAGTCCCGTTGGACCGCAGTTGGATCGCAGTCCAGGGCACTGTCCCCTACCAACACCAGGTGTGCCATAAGATACTCAGTCGCTTCTGCTGTCATTTTTCCGCAAAACTGTGGGTAATCAGAATTTGGTGCATAAACATTTATCAGGCACACGTCCCTGCTCTCCAGGGCTCCAAACAAAATCTTGTGCCTCCCCTCCACATCACATTTATGGCCCTTGTAGCTGCATGGGACCCCCAGGACCACCCATATCAATGTGCACCTCGCAAATCCAGACTAGGAGGTGCAGTAAAGGTGACCACTTCATCTCTCTTGCAGTGCCTGTATGCAGTTGCCCCAGATATGAGTCTCCTGCAGGAAGGCTAGTGAAACTCCACAGCGCTTCATGTAGGCATAGACCGTCCCTCTTTTTTTTCCCACCTGTCCCAGCCCTCTGACATTCCACACAAGTATTTTGGTGTTGTTACCCGTCATCACTTTTTATGTCTCTGTCAGCTGTATGCCCACTGCTGATTCCTGTGTGTCTCCCAAACCCCTTCATCATTACAAGGCATAGCATCAGAAATGCAATCATATACAAGCAGTTCAAAGTTCCCCTAAACGAAGCTCTAAAACAGTACTGAATTCTCCCCAACTCAGCCCCTCTATCGGGCAGTGCATGTAGCAAAATCACCCCTCCAACTACCAGTTTGTGGCAACTCATTCAACACTTTAGTTGGAATTTGTTAAAAACGACTTGCATCGTTCGGAGTGCTTTAGATTCAAACCCTTCCCGGGGAAGGGCACTCTTGTAAAAAACTCATTCAACACCCCATCCCCTCTCTCGGTTAACAAAAAAACTCTTTCCCAACTAGTGCTTGTGCTTAGCTAGTGGTCCGCTGACCAGTGGAAGTGGCTAGGCCCATGGCACTTGAGTCCCTCACCCCTGGCAGCATGGCTCACCTTCAATCCCGCCATGGAGCTGTCAGTACTCAATTTCTCTATGTTGGTTATTACACATTTTTCACAGGTCTTTCTTGCCCTTACCATCCCATTCTGTCCTACCACTGGCTGCAGGTTCGACCTGAAATGCCATTCCCAACATTTCCACCCCGCGCACCCATAGGTGCCCACCCCGTCACCCCAAAGTACCTTAAAATACAGTCCCCGAAGTTCAAGTCAGTCCGACATTTGTGCTATCACTGCATGACCCAGGGTCTCCCCTGAGTCTTGAGAATGAGTCTCCAGTGTCTGGCACCACCTTGGTATCTGCGAGTGTTCCATCAGGGCAGATAACCATTTTCCCCATTGGACTTGAGGAGTTCTGGCTTGCAAGCGATGTTGTCCATCCACTCAGTCTTGCCAATTGTCACACCATGTGCAGATGGGTCTGTTCTCGTGAGAATTCTCCCCAGAGTGTCCTCCATCAGTGTGCCCAGACAGTCACTTGCCTCTTCTGGCGTGTAGAAGAATAGTGCTTTCTCTTTGTGCACAATTTGCAATTTTGCAGGAAACATCAGGCTATATTACAGTGCATGGTATTGGAGCCACATTTTGACTGTCACATAGTTCTTGCCAATATCTTGTACTTGTTTAGTGTTGTCTGGAAAGACGGAGATATTACTACTCTCGAACTGTGGTGGACCCTTTACACGGACATGTTGCAAGATGTTGTCTCGGTCGAGGAAATGAAACCTGCAGGCTATGATAACCCTGGACGCCACCCCAGGCCGTGGCAGTGGGGCCAACTCCTTGTGTGCACATTCTATGTTGAAGAATTCGGACTGTCTTTTGGTTTGCAGCATGTTCACAATCCAGTGCTCCAAGAACTACTCGGCTGATTGTCCCTCGGCTTTCTCAGGGAACTCAATAAAGCTCAGATTGCTTTTTCTTGACCTGCCTTAGATACAGTCTTTTTTTAGTTACTTAACTTTGCATTTGCATTTCTTTGCTTCCCTACCTTGGGAAGATTTTGGAAAGCTACGTAACATCCTGCTTGTCCGCCTATATTGAGGAGAATTCCCTTTTGGCCTCTCATCAGGCGGGCTTTCGCCCAGGCCACTCCACTGAGGGAGTGGTTCTTGCAGTCCTTGAGGAACTCAAGGGGATGGCGGACAAAAACCTCCCTCAAGCCCTGGTTCTTCTTGATCTGTCCGCTGCGTTTGACACGGTCGACCATGCCATCCTCCTCGATCGTGTCAGCGCGGCGGGCATCCAGGGCCTCGCTCTCTCTTGGGTGGCGTCCTTCCTTCAAGGCAGGTCACAAGCGGTTCAGCTCTCCGGCTTTTCCGCTCCCCCGCGCCCGGTCACCTGCGGGGTTCCCCAAGGTTCTTCCCTTTCCCCCCTACTCTTTAACCTTTATATCCGCCCCCTCATCGCCTCACTTTTGGAGCTGGGGGTCTCTGTGTACAATTACGCAGATGATCTCCAGCTCGTTTTCGATCTCTCTTCCCCTCTTGATTCTCTTCCCAAATTCTCTTTCACTCTTATCTTTATTTCCCAATGGATGAGCTTCAATCATTTGAAGCTCAACCCTGATAAAACGGAGCTTGTCCTCACGGGTGGCCCCTCCAACCCTTGGTCCCCTTCCCACTGGCCCCTTTCCTTTGGTCCTTCTCCATCACCGGTTTCCTCTGTTCGGACCTTGGGTATTAAGTATAGCCAGGATCTTTCTATGCACGCCCAGATAAGTTCTGTGGTGTCTTCTTGCTTTCTTTCCCTCCGTTTAATTCGTAAGATTTCAAGGTTCTTTTCTGTTGATGCTCTCAAAACCATTATCACTGCCCTCATCACGTCCCGCCTGGATTATGGGAATAAAGCAGTCCAAAAAGGGGTGGTGATGGACGGAGCATCAGAACCAATCAAACACTCACACCCAGTCAACAGATCTGGGTTTGATCCATCACCGTTCTTTAGCCCACTCTGCCACCCCAGTTCAGACATGGCCATACGCAAATCAGTCTGACCCTGTGCCTCATGGGAACAGTCCAGCCCGAACTGCCAAGCCATGTCTTCCCTTGACCAGAAACAAACTTCCTAGGACCGGTTTCTGGCATTTCAGCCGTCTTCAGCCAGGCTTGTTTGAATCCAGTGGCAAAGTGAGCAAGGGACTCACGTCTGAGCATACCCTGCCAACTTATGGCGAACAAAGCAGTCCAAAAAGGGGTGGTGATGGACGGACCCGTGCTCACTACGCCACTGGAGTCAAGCTATCCTGGCTGATGACGGCTGATAGCCAGAAACCGGTCCTAGGATGCTTGATTCCGGTCCAGTGAAGACATGGCTTGGCAGTTCGGGCTGGACTGTTCCCATGAGGCACAGGGTCAAGACTGATTTGCATATGGCCATGTCTAAACTGGGGTGGTGTAGTGGGCAAAAGAACGATGGATTTAACCCAGATCTCTTGACTGGTGGAGAATGTCTGCATTGTCAGCATTCCGTCCATCAATTGTTTGTTGTAACGCTTTTCGCCCTAAGTGGGATGGGTATTCCCAGACGTGGGACCCGTGCTCACTACGCCACTGGAGTCAAGCTATCCTGGCTGATGACGGCTGATAGCCAGAAACCGGTCCTAGGATGCTTGATTCCGGTCCAGTGAAGACATGGCTTGGCAGTTCGGGCTGGACTATTCCCATGAGGCACAGGGTCAAGACTGATTTGCATATGGCCATGTCTAAACTGGGGTGGTGTAGTGGGCAAAAGAACGATGGATTTAACCCAGATCTCTTGACTGGTGGAGAATGTCTGCATTGTCAGCATTCCGTCCATCAATTGTTTGTTGTAACGCTTTTCGCCCTAAGTGGGATGGGTATTCCCAGACGTGGGACCCGTGCTCACTACGCCACTGGAGTCAAGCTATCCTGGCTGATGACGGCTGATAGCCAGAAACCGGTCCTAGGATGCTTGATTCCGGTCCAGTGAAGACATGGCTTGGCAGTTCGGGCTGGACTGTTCCCATGAGGCACAGGGTCAAGACTGATTTGCATATGGCCATGTCTAAACTGGGGTGGTGTAGTGGGCAAAAGAACGATGGATTTAACCCAGATCTCTTGACTGGTGGAGAATGTCTGCATTGTCAGCATTCCGTCCATCAATTGTTTGTTGTAATGGATTATGGGAATGGCCTATACGTTGGCATTCCTGCCTACGAAACCCGCCGCCTTCAGGCCATCCAAAACCAGGCGGCTCGCCTTATCCTTCGTCTTCCCAAAGCCTCCCACATCACGCCTGCTCTTAAATGCCTCCACTGGCTCCCGTGCATTTCAGATCCTATTTCAAACTTGCTTGTTTTGCTTTTCAGGCTTATGCCCGTTCCGCTCCTTATTTCATTAACTCTCTCATTGCTCCCCACGTTCCTAGTCGCACTCTCCGTTCCTCCTTACTTTCTCTTCTCCATGTCCCTCGATTCTGTAAATCCCGCATTGGTGGCACTCGTTTTTCAGTCCTGGCCCCCCGGTTTTGGAACAGTCTTCCTCTTTTCCTTCGTTCTATTCCTATTTACACCCACTTTCGTAAGGCCCTTAAAACTTTTCTGTTTTCCCAAGCTTTCCCTAACTAGCTCTCTGGGACTGTTCTTGTGAGTCTGGACGAGGTGTCAGCGCCAGGAAGCCGCTTGGCAGCAGTGCGCTTTAGCAAATTCCTTTTTCATTTCATTTCATTTTCATTTCATTTGAGTACCAAGACTGAACCCTCTGTTGCAGTGACTCTCTTTGCTTCTTTCCTATGATTTGTGCGCAAGAGGTTCACATCGTTGGCCACAGAGTCTAACTTAACTACCAGCTCTTCTTGTGAGCTGTTTATTGCCACCATCAGGTCCGCCAGCATGAGGGCATGATCTATGCTCCCCACACCTGCCCCCTTGATCGGTTTCTGCCCCTCGGGATGCATCATATGAGTATATTTTCCAATTTTGTTTGCCTGTGACGGTTTGGCTGATTTATCCTTACTTATCATGGAGTACAGTTCAGGGTAGTTCTACGAACCTGCTGGTGCAAGCTATACCGGGTCCCCTGCACCCAACCAGTAGGTGCAGCTTGTTCTGTGTCCCTCTGTTGGTCAGCTGGGGCAGTCCTCTGCCCTCCTTGGCTGTTTTCTCTGGGGTTACTCCCTTGGCTTCCCCTACCGGTATGTCACCCTTCTGTCTGCGTTACAGCAAGGGGGCAGCTTCAGGGTCTCTCAGTTCAATAAGGCTTTTTTAACTTTCCTCCAAGGGGGTCTTCCTCGCTTTGTTCCCATTTTTGGAGCCCCTCCTGTTTATCAGAGGTTCCAATCTCAGTGCGCCTGCCTCCCTACGCAGGTCCTCACCACCAAGTCCCTCCACTCATCGGCCTCAAGGTAGCCATGTTCCCGGTGCCTGCTCTGTTTATTGCATCGCTCCAGTCATGTTCCCCGTGGCCTGCTAGGCCTCTCGGAGTGCCACGGTGTTTCCCTGCATGCCATGTGTGTCCGACGCTGTTCTTGGCCCCCACCCATACTGGCATCTAGGCCACTGCCGCTAGATTTCGAGACTCCGATGACGTCCTGCTATACTCAATCGCCCTGCTGTGCGTTTAGTGTGAAAGGCCACCTTCGGGTCTTGCGGATGCCGGTTTTCACTGTGGCCTCCTTAGAGACCCAGCCCACCACGGTGTTGCTCTCAGCCTCGTACCTACGACTCACCGCTCCCTTCCGTCCCTTTTGTGCGCGGGGAGCCGATGTGCCCTGCGCACTCCCGCACCTCTGCAGGCCTTACCGGTCACTCGGCAGTCATGGCCGCCAAGGTTCAGGATGTCTGTGTCTCTGATGCTGCTCGCAGCCTCTCCAGTCTCGCCATCCCCGGCCACCAATTCTGTCACCAATCTTTTCCTAGTCGACCTGTGCGCCTAACGGGAACATTTTGTGGTATCAGTGGCCCGAATGCCACAGGATTTTCCTGAGGATTGATTTATGCTGGCACAAGCTCTGCATGGTGCATCTACTTGGCCATGTTGTCAGGTCACACCCCCAAAGAACACTAGTTATATGTACAGCAATACTTTGTAAAAACAAGAAAATGAGACTTATGTAGGAAGATGGTTAAAAGCAGTTTACATGTTTTGGCATATATTTTTCTGGGACACTCTTTTCTTTTTAGAAATGGATTTACTCCACTATGTGTGTACAAACGTAGTGCAGCAATTGAGCAGTATGTGCAGTTCAGATGCAGAAACTGAAACTAGATGTGTGGCTGTGTGACAGGGAAGATAATTTACAGGCCTACAGCCACAGGACAAAGCATCATTCTAATAAGTATCACTGGCCAGCCTCTTTCAGCTGTGTGACATGGCTCTGGCAAATGTATGGCAGGATTCCAAAATCTGGGGTGGAGTGAGCCTCCCAAAGACCAGATTAAGTTTACAACCAATGTAAAGATGATATATTGCCACTCTTTACAGGACTTTGCCCTTTTTAGGTGTTGTCAAATGACCTATTATATACAATATCACCAATTGACCGGTTCCCAATCTCATTTCTTTCCTTCTGATTTAATGGCTTTCCTTCCACTTCTCTGTAGCATATTTTCTTTAAAATCCTTATGAATAGATGACTTGCATGTTTCCATGGCTCCACATTGAGGAGCCACGTTTTGTTGGTCTTTTGGCACACTTCATGGAGGTGCGTGTGTTTTCTTACTCGTCCATTGCTACACCTACCGCTCTTCATCCTACTCAGCATTTTTTGTAGATATTTTTTAATGCCCCTCAGTCAGCTCCTCTATTGTTCCCTTTCCTCCTGTCAGCTTCCTGTAGCTCCCACCACTCAGCAGTGCTTACTTACCCTTCCATAAACACTTAACTCATTGTTGCTACCCCACCCCTAGATTTTCTTTTTTATTAGTATTTCTTTTTTCCTTTTTTGAGGGCCCATCACCCGCAATTCGTTGCTGGTCCACTCTTATCTAAGTAATGAACTTTCAAGCACTTATCAATTTTTTTTATTTTTATTTATCTCTTCAAGATGGGCATCTACCGTCTTCGAATGGCAAAACAAAAATAAATAAAAGATTGCCACAGTGTCATGACGCATATGTGTGCATGAAGGTGTATACACCATCATGTTGTAGCAGTCGTAGTGTCATGACACATACATGCACATATATGATGATACATGAACACATACAAGTCATTGTTCTTAGGCTTGTATTTTGTTTTGCCAGTGCTGAACAGCAGAGGGAAAAATCACTGGCAAAGACAAAAGGAGCGACCTATTGGCTTTGCCAATGATGATTGACATGCCTATCGACTGTAACTCAAAATGCTACAAAGCTATATGACACTACACCGAAATATTTCAGAGAAAGGTTTCAACATTTGAATCCAAGTATGGAGCTGAGATCGAGTAAGGCCTTGCACTTTAAGCTGCCAACTTTTAAACTGAAAATAAAGGGAGGAAGACCCTTCGCTTTTTTTGTAGCAAAAGCATAGAATCAGCTTCCCCTAATTTGATTGATCTTGCTCTCAGATCTATAGTATTCAACGTGCTATATCATCAAATCATAACATCTGTTTTTCTAGACTATTGCACAGCAAACGTGTAATATAGCCAGAGCTGATATTAATGACTTCGTTTATAAGTGAAGTAAGCTTTAGAATGTTCTTGTACGAATTTTATGCTATGCTTGTATTCTCACCTCCTGTCTATTCTGCTTCTTTTCAAGGGAATGTTTTACCTTCAAACAATATTTGTGGGGCGTGGCCAAGATGGCGAGCGGGTAAGACGTGCATTCATCGTCTCCCGCTCCCGATCGCCTGCCGAGGCTGAAGCCCAATCTGCGAATGTCCAAGAGATCAGCTGACAGAAGGGGGGGAGAAGTGCGGACCATCGGAGCCCGTGCCGGAGCAGGTTTGCCCCCCCCCCCCACTCTTTGGAGATCGACAGTAGGCCAAGAAGGGATGGGCCCGGCCGCAAGTAATGGCGGCTGCAGACCGGAATGCTCCATACGAAGACAGCCCAGCTGTAAGGTACCTGTGGCGGATCGAGTGTCCAGACACTGCCCAGGAAGAAGCTGTACTCGGCTGCTGGAGGCTGCCCCGGAAACGCTGAAATACTGGACACCCACCAGGAGGACAGGCGTCCGAGATTGCCAGGGAGAGCGAGCGGATGAGGAGCCCGGGAATGGAGCGGCAGCTCCCCTGGCACAACAATGCAGTGGTAAAGAGGGCTGATACCACCGCCCATGGTGAGGCCGGAGTGACTCCGGAGAGTGCTGGAACTGGCAGACTTTAGGTAACAACGCCGTGCCAGATCAATGCAGCCAGGAAACCCCGTCTAAAACTCAGAGGGGGAAGCGGGGAACCCTGAAAGACGAAGGCCCTGAGGGCAGTGGTTGAAGTGGGGGAAAAACAGTAGGGGAACTGTGGGCGGAGAATCAGAGGGCGGGATTAACCCAAGGATTGGCTCAGTGGGCGGAGCCAGAGGTGTGGCCAGAATGCGCAAATATCCCAATTTTTAGTATTTGTTGGGCATTTCACTGCCCAGTTAAATCAACCAATGGATACACATGATTATATAAGGTTATAATGAGTTATTGACATTAAAACACATTCACAAAGTGGGATATGCTTCTAATCACAGAATGTCCCAAATACGGTAAAATGTGGAAGCACAAGCAATTTTTCGCAGAGCCATGGTGTTTATCATCCGCACTTCTCCCTTTTTCCACCACAGCAGTTCAAACATGAATGGCAAAATATCCTAGTTTGCAAATGTTTTCTATATAACTCTGGCTCTGCCATATTTGCCTCCTAATGCAAGATCTGCTGCATGATCTGACCATTTAAACTAATAAATTGTTTATAGCTCAAATGCATCAAAAGTTAACAAAAAATGTGACTTGTTTTGCTGCGGAGTGGATGGCTTATTGCAAAGGTTGAATGATCATCTTTCTCACTGTTGCATTTGTATGTTACACTGGTGCTAATAAGGCAAAATCTTTCCAAAGACTGTTAGCATGTGTACACGTCAAAATAATAAAATATCAGAAAATATACTGCATTACGCTGCAGCCTTTTTTAAAATGCATAATTTAGTCAACACTGTGGCATAATTTTGTCCTCCTTTGCTGCATATTTAATTCCAGTGACCCCACAGCAAGCAGCACATGTTAAAAGTGCTTGTGAATGAAGCAGAGAGACTGTGAAGTTTGCGAACTTAGTTTGGTGTGCGTGCCAAATTCTGCATTGCCAATCCATGGTGAGTTGCAGCTACTACTTCTGAAACAAGGCCAATGGAGCTAACTATGGTTGAGGCAGACTGGCATCAAGGGCAGGGCCGGTCTTAGCACTGGTGGTGCCCTCTGCATTAATGTTTGTTAGTACCCCCAATGACCACCTCTGCCATGGATTCCCTCACTACCACCCTTTAACAGTGCCCCTCAAGTCTCCATAACCACACTCTCTCTCAGGTGCATTTAATTTGATTTACAGTGCCACTCATACCAGTGTAGGGTGTCAGAGCACTTTACATCACAAACATTACTCAGAGACAATCAATATGTGTGTAAATCACTGTATAGAAAATGATACATAAGACTAAGGACTAGAAGGTGTAGGAGTCACATGACAACCATACTACTAGGCGGTATAGTTTAATAGTGATTGGTATGGAGAAACTAACTCAGAATTTTAAAACCTAATACCATGGTTGGGGGTTCTCTTTAATAATCAGAATTGATTTCTGTCCAAAAGAACACTTTTTGCAACATTAGGATAATCAAAGACTGGGGAGAAAAAACATAACGCTCTAATCTATACCTTGCTGTTTGTATGCAGCTCTTAGATGAAAGTTAATAGCTCACTGTTCTATGTTAGGATTTTAACTTATAAACTGCAAGTAACAAAAGGATCTCTCTGACAAAAGCAGTAGCTCACTGGCCTATTTACATTATGTGCACTTTGTGATCTGTGTAGGAAGGTGGAATCCCGCTACATGGTTGCCCCCACTTTTTTCCTGGTGTTTTGCTGGTTTTCGACTTAGTCTGGCTGGGATCCTGCTATTCAGGACCCCAGCCTATCTGCTTTCTCCCTTAAATTGATTAAAAGTACTATAGGTACACTCCAGATTGGATTCTGGGGTACCCTTATAAGTCCCTAGTATATGGTATACTATGTACCAAGGGCATAGGTACCCCAGAGGCCTACCAGGGGCTGCAGCATGTATTGTGTCACCCCTGGGAAGCCTTCCAAAATGACACCACAGGTCTGCTACTGCAGCCTGGGTAAGGTGGTGCATGCACCCCTTACTGAGATATAGGTTCACAATATCTCTCCATATTACTGCACATATAAACCTATCAGTCACCCATATGGCAGGCCTTACCAGTCCTGAAGGCAGGGTGCTGGGTCTTATGTGAGAGGGTGCCCATGCATGAGCAGAGCCCCTCAGCAGCCTTCAGAACCTTTATTCTGGGGTTGTTTGTGAAAATAAATGGAGTTTATAGAATTATTTTTCTCTCCCGTAACTCACTCTTCTATGAATTAGAAAGGGAGTCTTCGTTTTTCCTCACTTCCGGGTTATTCAAGTAAGAGACCACGGTCTAGTCTTTCCTTCTCGTTCAACCCGGAAGTTTACCAACATGCCCCCGGTGCAACAAGCTCACTCGCATTGAGGTGATTAACGGCTTAATTTAAAAGCAGACACCCGGCACGGTCCCCTACCACAGCGGAACCGCGGGATGGACGCACTCAGAGTTGAGCTTCTGTCAGGGCACGTAAGTACGGCACAGCCGTTCCTTGATGCCGACTTCTTTCAGTATTCGAGCAACGCACTGAAGGCAATAAGCTTTATTTTGTACCTCCTCCTCTCCCCATTAGAATTAAGGCTCCGTGACTCCTCCACCCATTCCAGGTTCATGAGGCAATATCCTCACGTACACATGAGTATGTATTTGGGCTTTTCTACCGCATTTTCTATCTGGACCACTAGTGATTATTTCACGATATTTTATAGAGTGTGTGTTTTTTGTTTGTAGTGTCTTGTACTGTCCTTTCCTTTACAGGTCACTGCACCTTTTTCCTGCTAAAGCTGGACTTATGGCTAATGTTCACTTGCTGGTCACATTGTGGTGCATTAATTGTATTTGCAGGTACTACGTTCTGTTTCCTGGGACACTGAATATGTCCAATTTTCCTTTTTTATTCTTTTTTGCAGACATCCATACATACGATTAGGTATTGTATATAAATGCAGCATTTACTGCATTTTCACTTTTAATTATAGTCATGTGAATAAGCACACGCTTTCTATTCTGGAGGGATCTTTTTCCTGTCCTGACGAAGATGCTTCGCATCGAAACATGTTGACTCACTAGGAGTGACTACACATCACGTAGGCAAACTCCGCATCACTTTTTTAGTAGTACCAGCCTCCCTGGACATATTCAAGTTTTTCTGTCTCAAGGGGCCAGGTGCTTTTCAATATACACATACTTACTATTACCCCAGACCCTCCCTTTGCATCACACACAGCACTTTATCATTAGTGCTCCCGCGTAGTCGTAGGTCGTAGCACGCCCCGTCCTGCAGCGGGGCGGGAAGACCCCTGTGATGAAGTATGACACCATGGGCCATTCTTGGTGTGTGAGGGGTATGTAAACAACACTGTGTGTGCCCAACCATTTTGGGACACGCACCCGTCATTATCCCAGTATAGCATAACCAGCTTTCCTGTACCTCTTTCTCCAGAGGTGGATCCTTATATAAGAAAGGAACCCCTGGCTACAGGACTTTAGATTACACCTGGATGAAACTCTGATACTGAATCCTGGAACTTCGACGATCTACATTGAACTAGATTAGTAAAGAATCTCCCTTGGAGTAAAGGAGTTACTCCCCTGCAAGGCAGGCACCAAAGACAGATCTGACCAGTTTGCAGCTCCGAAGCTCCCACCAGACTCCGAAGAATTTTGCAACACAGGAGGTGGGTTTCCGTGGTCTTAGAGGTAGAACAGTGCCCGCAGCAAGTCTGAGGCCCGTATCCCTCTTGGCGACCGTGCAAACCAAACCCCTGGACACCACGTCATTTTGCAGAAGCATCAGCTTTCCAACAACTCCTGCAGCTAAGCTTTGGATTACTTATAGCCCTTACCCCGAGCAGCATTTGCACTGAAGATTGCCCGACTACACTCCACGAGTGTTCTGTGAGCTGGCCCTTTGTGTTTTCCCTCGAGGTCCCTTCACGATCCCTAGTCCGTCGACTGGTGGGTCCCTGTGAAGGCAACTTTACCTCTAATTAGGCTTACCTGATTGCTCCAGACGTGTCCTGACTCTCCATTGCTTGGGGAGTCCCCAGGACCTTGCTGGTCCGCACCAAAGCATCTTTTCTCTTTCTGCGTGGGTTGCTGTTGCCAAGGCTTGTTGTGTTGAATACGAGGACCGACACCGCAGCACTCGACATCCTTTGTGGGACAGCTCATATCCAGCTTCTGGTTGACGTCCACGCCTCCTGGTCCTCGTGGCTGCAGAGTCAAGCTTCTCCTCTGCGCACTTGAATCACTCAACATCGGTGTGTTTTCGTCTACCGTGCCCCTGGTCGCTGGCAAGTGACCCAGACTCTGTACCCTCTGCTTTCAGGTTCTTCTGTTCTTCGATCCAGGCTTGGATCACACCGGACACTTTTCTCCTTCCCAGGAGCAGCACTTTGCAGTAGATCGCCATTGAAATCAACGACGATCCCCGACACCATTTGACACCTTTGCACCCGGCTTCCCTGGGTGAGGTAACTCAAATACTCCGGTGCGCCCGTGGGTGCTGGCCCTAGAACCCCCTAAATCTAAAGGGGTTTTCTCAAAGTCCTCTCCTAAGTGTCCTTAACATCTAAAATTCCAACCGTGACTTTCACATAAAATAGTACGGGGTTCGGGCCTGTGTTCTCACACTGCCCACGTCCCCTGTGGGTCGCCTGTGTCACTACTTTGGGTGGTTCCTTGGGGTCCCAGCGATTCTACATGCTTTAGGCATTGTGTCTGGTGAAGTCGTGGTTCTTATACCACTTTCTTAATATATGGTTTGTTCCGCCCCTAGGGCCCATTGTATATTGTGCTATTTACTATCGTTTTAGAACTGTATTATTGTGCATCTTGGACTCTAATCTCATAAAGAGATTAGTAGTGAGTGTTTAGAAATAAATACATATATTTTATATATACCTTGTATGGATCTCCTTTCATTTAGTAATTCAAGAGGTTATAATCTGGTAAACCAAGCTGCTTTACACTCCTTCAAGACTTAGCCTGAAGGCTGTTCTCCATAGCTACCACTAGGATAGCTTTCAATAAAGGTTGTCTTTAAACCTATCATCAATAAGGGTTGTTTGGACTGGTACAAGGTGCCCACTATAACTAGTGGACAGCATATACCAGGCCAACTTCTCACAATCTGTATGGTACATGTTCTTTTCAGCAGGCACATTAACCCTCTGAGCTACCTTTCCATGAATCAGAACTTCCACTAGACAAAATGATCTCTCTCTAGGAAGAACATTAAACACCAGAGTCATCATGACATTTTTAATGTTGCCGAAAATTGCTGGAGGCCATGAAGAAGGCAGCAAGCACTTTTAAAACCTTAATATACTTGCAAACATAATGCCTCCACCCAAAGTCAGCACCCGGTGCAGTCACACCGGTTGCACTGCCCTAGAGCTGGCCCTTCTCAAGTGTCCTGTGACCTCAGTGACAGAGTCACTGTCGCTCTAGGGTGTGCTGCTTCATAGGCCTGTCTGCAAGACTGAAGGTGAACTTCAATGTGGATTGTGGTGGACAAACCTTGAAGGTTAACCCACACTTGCCACTGCTAGGGTCCACCTGCTGGTGCTAAGACACCAGGGCTTCTAAGGTCTTGCGCAGCCTTCTAAGGTCTAGCATGGTATTGTGCTCTCTCAGGAGAGAGGTCTGGTGGACTGGTTATTAAGGCTGAACCTGGTTCCCCAGTTACAAATTCAGTAGCTCTGGCCATAGTGCCACATTCTCTCCCCCACTGAACACCTTACTGCCCCACTGAGAAAAAGTCACACTGCCTTCAACTACAACCCAATTGCTGCCGGCTATAAACACCTGGATGTGGCTCAATTTAAATGACGCAGAGCAATATGCAGCCTACAAAAAAAAGTGACAACATCCTGGAAAAAGCAAACACTCATAGGGAATGCAAAATTTAGCAAACCATGTGAATTGTAAGCAGGAACAACATGGTTACCTTAATGCGTTTACACTCACTATTCAGAAATCAGTGAGTGCTCTTGCCTGAAAAGTTAAGGACATGACTACAGGGCCCTGAATGGACCCATTTCAATCCCCATTGCTTATATCCTAACAAAACGTAAGCAGTATGGTAAAAAGACCACATCCCTGTACGCAGAGCCGCAGTACACATTTTGTTTTCAAATCCACACTTTGCAGTACCTCCAGGATTGGTGCACTAGTTGCAAGCCCAGGGAAAACAAAGACAAGAAAACAAAAATAGCGCTTCACTGGCAAACTCTGTAAAAGTGGCGCTAATGTGTTTGGGTGTGAATAAAATCAATCTCGTCAGTTTGCTACTAGCAGGCGCGCAACACCCATTGGACTCAAAGGGCTTCAGCAGCCCCCCCCCTTCGTGTGTGGCAGCCCGGGATGAGACAGCTTCCCGGGCACCCAGACAGCCGCACCCGAGCACTTCACAGGTCTTTTAAAGACCATTTGCATGTTAATGAGGCCTTGCTGTTGTTTCACCCCTTCTAAGAGCCCCTGCAGCTCCACTCTGCCTATTGTAGGATCCAAATTAAAATATATGATTAGCATAGCGTAACTAAAACTAGCGTATTTGATTCAGCCCCGTAATAAGGCCCTTTTCGTCTAAATTAAGTTAGTACGACGGAAAGGGCCGAAAACAGGACCGCGACCATCTTGGCCCTCAACTCTCTCGTCATGTAGGAACTACGATCACGTGGTTCCCTGAGCCCATATTTTCCTTATTTAGCATGCACCAGTTTAGAAGACAGGCTGAATTGTATTTACGACCGAGAAGCAAGGTCACATCTGCTAAAAGGGAGTACCAAGCAAAATTCTTTCTGAACCTGGGACGAGAAGGGAGTCACCCAGCCGACCTTCTATTCTTAAAGATAGTAGCCCTTTTTGTATCACTGAAACTAGATATAGGATGAGCTCATTAGGAGCGCCTGGATGGGCTGGTACTTTTCCACTTGTAAGGCTTTGTATGTTGCGCTGTAATGTATAAAAGTATGAGTTTGTCAAGGAGCCAGCAGTCTTCCTCGGCGCACCTCCTGGGTGAGGATCGATGAGGCTCCTCTATGTAGAGTTTTCTGTCTGGCCAATAAACGCTTGAACCTTCTACGTTGCCAACTGCTCATTATTTGACTTACATTGCGGGCCACTGGTAAGTGTGGCCCTTGAGATGAAAATTTGGATACAACAGTTGGCGACCATGAAGGGACCCCGTGATAGGGTCTGACCTCCCCCGTAATCGGGTGGTAGGTTTGAGGGCGTCTTAGCCGGGTGAGCGGAGAACGAGCTCGAGGGTTCCGCTCCGCGTGCTCGAGCGGGATGCCCTCTGCTGCTAGTCACCCTTCACCGGGGTCCTACGGGCTCAACCCAAGAAACGGACCGTGTTGGTCAAGAGGAGTTGGCAGCGAAGAACGGACATTCGTACCAGGGTGCACCCGGTGAGTAGAATTTTGATTTGAAGCACTGACTATAAGCAGTGCCCGTTTGATTTTGAAGCACGCGAAGGTGGAGCGTGTAGTTGTATTTGAAGCACAGGCTCTAGGGCGGTGCATTGATTGTGAGGCAGGCGCTGGAGAGCGGTGCCACTGTTGGAAATACTTTGGTTTGAAGCCCGATTGGTATGGCCGGGCATTGATTTGAAAGTACATGTACAATTGGTATGATTTGATGGGCCCTTTTTTCTGATTTGATGAACCGCGCGCGGAATATAGCCCGATTGCACCTGGGAGACTCACGACCCAAGCTGGGTAGCCGCGAGACATATCCTCGGTGGGGCACAGACCTCCCCCGGGACAGGCCTCAGTGGTGAACCAGGAAGGCAGTGAGAGGATCCATGGTGTAGTCAGGGATGTCTATTGTTGGAAATATTACGGATTAGTGTGGGACTGGCTCACTGAGGAGGTGTGAAAGGTTGTAACCTATTGGTTGTGGTTTATGTCGTTTGTGTCTGTATTGAACTAATCACCATGCCTTGTTTTAGTAAGTTGAATTGTTTCAGCTGTTGCTGTCGGACGGGTGACTCTCGGCTAGCTGAGAGTCAGCCTGCCCCGCCGGAAGGCAGTCCTAGCCACTATATGTATGTGAAGCATGGAATTACCCCTTTATTGTTTTGTACTCTCTGGCATAAATATACCAAAAGTAACGAAGAATTGCAATGGCCAAAGACTGGCTCGTTTGATGAGAAAAAGATTGCTTTCTTACAGGAACAACTGTTCTCCAGACGTAGCCGCCAGGCTATGTTTGATGCCCTGGGTTCGTGGCTGAAAGAATCCAAGCAGCGTCGGATAAGGGAGGAGAAGCAATCTAGGGCTAAGGCAGGACAGAATGTGACTCAGAAGGCCATAGCTTATGATAGGTCTCGAGCAGAAAAGGGAATAGACTGTATGAACCGTGAATTCCGATTGAAGGTAGATAAGAGCTATGTGACTCGGCCCAATTCTGAAGATGAGATAGAGGACTTATTGGATATACGGCCACCGCCTCCTTATGTGCCTCAACGGCTGTATCCGGAGGTGGCTGGAGTCTCGGCTCCAGCCACGGCTGCGCCCTTAGGAACCTCGGGAGCCTCAGCCCCTCCGGCTCCCCCCAGTTCCTCTCCTTTGACAGAACTCTCCCGACTGTCCACATCCGTGTCGGAGGTGATTACTATGTTACCAGCACTGTTAACTGCCGTAGCAGCTGGGACAACACAGCTGCCATCCGGGTCAATGACTTCCCCTTCTGTCCTGCCCTCCTCCTCCGCGAGTACTACGCCAGTAGCAGCCGTCACCACTCCGACGCGTCCGGTTCCTTTGGCTGAGGGTAAAAGGTTGTTTACTCGCTCGGCCTTGGGAACCGAAGAGAAAGACACTATTGCTGCACAGGCCTCCCAATGGATGCGGCAACCCATTTATTCATTTCAGACATTTGGAGCACCAT
Organism: Triturus cristatus; assembly: GCF_964204655.1. NCBI lineage: Eukaryota > Metazoa > Chordata > Amphibia > Caudata > Salamandridae > Triturus > Triturus cristatus. The sequence continues at coordinate 467,620,007 of NC_140580.1, read as the reverse complement.
GAGAGATTACGAGCCGGTAATGCAGCAGCATGCATTAGAACATATGGCGAACCGCCTTATATCATTATGGGAGCAGGTACACATGGAGGGAAGGGCCCCGGCCATATTATACGATATCGTCACACAAGCCCATAAATCCCGCCTTACCCCAGAAGAAGTGTATGGGAATGTGCAGACCCTGGTGGCGTATAGAACCCGTCTGCAGTCAACTAATCCTACGGGGCTATGCCAGTACCCTATGCGGGAAGTACACCCCATCTACCATCCAGAAGTCACGGAAGTGGTAGACGCCCTCGGGGTAGTTACTCGTCCCAGAGTGGAGGCGCGTTTCCAGGAACAATGGGTGTATACTCCCTGGAAACGAAGTGAGGTGTTGTCACTAAAAAGTCAGTTACCAGATCCCAGGAAGAATCCCACCGCGTATTATAAAGAGCTTACTGAAGCGGCTTCCTCCGCTGTAATGACGTTGGCGGACATTGAACTATTCTTCGCTTTACTAGTACCAGTGGACATTTGGCGCCAGGTGCACGATCAAGACCATGCAACCGTATTTGGGGGAACCTGGGAACAGCTACGGGGATGGGATAGAGATCGTAAACCGGGAAATAAGCCCCGGGCGGAAATATTGGCCCTTCCTGATAGGATAATAAATTACATGCATTCACTGATCCCTCCCCGGAAAGTGGATTGGGATAAGTTGACGGCCTGTAAGCAGAAGAAGGATGAGAGTGTATCCGATTTCTTTACGAGATTTGAAGGAGTTTTCATCGACTTCAGTGGACAGGACCTAGCCACTGAGGGAGGGGTACGGTTGTTCGTGAATCGATTCGTGACCAATCTGCTGCCGGAGGTATCGGCTCAATTACAGGCTGCTGAAAGCACTTGGACAACCACCACCCCGTCGACAATATTGAGTATGGCTCAATATTATGAACATCGTGAGAATGAAAGCAAGGACAGGACAGAAAAGAAGTCGAAGGACTTGAAGACTCGAGTATTGTTACAGCAAGTAGAGAGAGGACGGGGAAGAGGGAGAGGGTCACAGAATTTTGCTTCGAGAGGGGCGGGTCCGGCGCAGACGATGGGACGGACAGATTTGGGCATAAATCAATGTGCCTTCTGTAAGCAGGAGGGGCATTGGCGAGCCCAGTGTCCGTTATTATATGAACAGAACAGTGTTCCGAGAGGTCGGGGAAGAGGACGTTTTGCTGGACAGCGAGGGGGATCTACGAGACCAGAGCATTCGGCGACAGGTGAGATGGGTCAGAACTGTTTTGATCACGGTCAGGGAAAGTAATATTACAATGATGATTATATGACAGGCGAGGGTTCAGGTTATTCTCAAGCATAGGACAGCCAAAGACAGAGTCAGGGGCAGGTGTCGATTCCAATTGATCAAGCTGGACCTTATGTCCATGCACGATTACTGAACGCATCAGGTAAGTTCCTAGTTGACACAGGGGCCATGAACAGTTCTGTTTCACGTGCCCTAGTCCCGGGGGCTGCTCTGTCTGGCCAGAAAAAATGTGTCTGTGGGGTTTTCTGGAACTCCGGTGGTAAGCCCCATCTCACAACCGCTTCCCCTTACCTTGGGGCCGGTATCAATAGACTCACCTTTCCTTTTGACCTCCCAGTGTGGAGAGAACCTTCTAGGCATGGATATATTGAAAAGATTGCATGCTCGCATCTATTGTTCCCCGGAGGGGGTTTATCTGACCATAAAAGACCCTTCTCCCCTCTCCGCGCAATGCTTATCTAAAACAGAATCTCTACCACCAGAACTGGCGTGCATCCCGAAAACCCTCTGGGCGACTGGAGACACCCATGTGGGCCATTTGAAAATTCCCCCAGTATCCATTACTTTAAAACAGAACGAACCAGTTGCCGAAAATTCCCCAATATAAAATTGCCCCTGCTGGGGAACGAGCTTTAATGGCTATTATTCATGATTTGATTAAAACCGGAGTAGTGAAAGAAACGGCCTCTAACACGTGTAATAGCCCTATTCTTCCGATTCTTAAACGAGCCCCGGTACAACAGACTTCTGATTATGCTGATACCTATCGATTTGTGATTGACCTGCGAGAGATCAACAAGATTGTGGTACCCCAGTATCCTGTGGTACCTGATATCAATTCCATCTTGACGATGATTTCTCCAACTGCGCAATTTTTCTCAGTCATAGATTTAAAGAACGCTTTCTTTAGTATCCCCATACATCCTGATAGCCGCTTTCTTTTCGGCTTCTCATTGGGGGGCCGTAGCTTCAGATTCTGTCGCGCCCCCCAGGGGTTTACAGAAAGCCCCAGTATCTATAGTCAGGCACTGAAAAGGATACTAGACACCTTGAGTTTGCCGCCAGGTAATGTATTACTCCAATATGTTGATGATCTCCTGGTGGCCTCTGACACTGAAGAGGGCTGCCGGACGGCAACAGTGGATTTACTACAGCATCTGGCAAGACATGGTAACAAGGTATCATTGTCAAAGTTCCAATATTGTCGACCGGAGGTGACCTATCTCGGTCATCTCCTGTCGAAGGAGGGAAGGCGATTGACCTCGGAGCGTATTGCATCCATTACTAACATGTCTGTTCCTCTCACGCAACGTGATGTCCATGCTTTGCTTGGCATAACCTCTTACTGTCGCCAGTGGATCCCTAACTACTCCCTCATCACTAAACCTTTCTGGTATTTAATCACCAAAGATGTGCATGAACCCCTACCCTGGACCGATGAGTGTCAAATGGCTTTTCTTTCTCTAAAGGCCGCTTTATGTTCTGCTCCTGTGCTTGACACCCCAGACTACCGGAAGCCTTTTGTGCTCTACGTGCATGAGGTGGACGGTTGTTCGCTTTCAGTGTTAACACAGGACTTTGGAGGTAAGCAAAGACCCTGTGCATATTTTTCAGCGGTTTTGGACAATGTCGCCAGAGCACTTCCCAGCTGCCTAAGAGCCACGGCCGCTGTAGCGGTGGCGATCAGGCAATCGGAAGGGCTAGTCCTAAATATGGATCTCACAGTGATGGTACCACACGCTGTGGACGTATTGTTAAACAGGACACAGACGCAGCGCTTAACCAGTGCGCGTCTTACGGGGTACGAATTGACCCTGTTTGCACCTCACATAACAATCAAGAGATGCGTCACTCTGAATCCTGCCACGTTGCTACCCCTCCCCTCAGGAGAAAGTGGCCAGGATGTACATGATTGCATATTTCGGAATGAAGAAGAAACAAAGGGCCGGATAGATCTAACAGACACCCCCTTATCGGAACCCCAAGGGGAATTGTATGTTGACGGCTCATGTTTTAGATTGCCCAACGGTACTACGGTTGCGGCTTATGCAATTACCACCTTGCAGACCGTGGTCGAGGCGGCCAAAGTACCATATCTTTCCGCCCAAGCGGCTGAATTAATTGCACTATTAAGAGCGTGTGAGTTGGGTAAGGGTTTGAGGCTGAACGTCTACACCGATAGCCAATACGCTTTCGGTGTAGCCCATAGTTTTGGGAGGTTGTGGCCAGAACGAGGGTTTCTTACATCCCATGGTGAAAAGATAAAGAATGGACAATTGGTTGAACGACTGCTGGCTGCATTACCTTTGCCAGAAGCCCTCGCCATTGTGAAATGTAGTGCCCATAAGGCTGTAACTGATGATGTCGGGAGGGGTAATGCTTTTGCAGATAAGATTGCTAAGGAAACTGCCCAGTCCGATACCCCCTCCATGTTTGTGGTTAGTCAGTGCAGAAGGATGGTAGAAGCAGACATTTTTCGAAACACTGTAGATAGTGTGAAAGAATTGCAACAGGAGGTCACCCCAGAGGAACTGCAGTATTGGCAGGAGCAGGTGGGGCGGTTAGACGAGAATGGGTGTTGGACGGACCTGTCAGAAAAATGCAGATGGCTGCTACCGAATGCATTTGAGAATGCGGTGGTGGCCATGGCACATGGTCCCGCCCACGTCGGGGTCCGAGGCATGTGTGCAATGTTGGACCCTGTATGGTACAACATCAATATCCCAAAAACGGCCAGGAATTTGGTCCAGCATTGTATGATCTGCCTTCAGCATAACCCGGGGGGTGGTGCTCCTGTTTTGTCAGGTAGTTTTGCCCCACCCACCTTGCCTTTCGAGGTACTCCAAATGGATTATATACAGCTGGAACGGGTTAACAACCTCAAATACGTTCTGGTGGTAATCTGTACCTTCAGTAAATGGGTGGAAGCGTACCCCACTAGAGAAAACACAGCTATAGCAACTGCGAGAGCCTTAATAAAGGAGTTCTTTCCCCGGTATGGGTTACCACGAGTAATCTGGAGTGATAATGGGACACACTTTAATGCCAATTTAGTTCAACATGTATGTAAGGGTTTGTCAATACGGCAGAAGTTCCACGCCGCACGGCACCCTCAATCGGCAGGCCTAGTTGAAAAATATAATGGGATCCTGAAGTTAAAATTAGCCAAACTACAGGACACGACTGGCCTGAAATGGACTGATCTTCTACCATTGGCCCTGTTGTCTGTAAGAACGACCCCTCATTCTCGGAGTGGGATTTCCCCTTACGAGGTGGTTTTTGGGAGACCTGCCAATGTATGGGGGGTGCCCCGGCCCAAGTCATTTAGGGATATTGAGTATCCTATGTTAGCCGACTACCTCTATGCATTAACTAAAGATCTCCGTTCTATCCACCAACAGATTTCAGCAGTACTGCAGCCTCTGCCGGAGGGCCCCGGACACAGCATTGAACCAGGTCAGTGGGTCCTAATTCGGAACTATCAGCGGAAGTCAAGCCTGGAACCCCGCTGGACTTGGCCACATCAAGTGCTTCTGGCCACAAGGACGGCGGTAAAGGTCGAAGGGAGACAGCATTGGATTCATGTTTCCCATCTGAAGCGTGTCCCGCTTCCCTTGCCCGAGGATTGCCAGGGCCAGGAGGAGAACGAACAGCACAGAGGTGAGCACGACACCGAAGAGTCACCCTCCCCCGAAGCCCACAGAGAAACGGAAGGGCAGGGAGAGAGGGCCACAAGTTCGGGGTCAGCTGCGGCAGATAAGGCCCTGCCTGGGGACCAAACGCGTGACCAGGAGGGCCACACACCTCGTTCCTTATCTGATCCCACTGTGCCCATCTTGTTCATAAATCCTGAAACCCCTGGTCACACTCGATACCACCTGCGGCCCCGCAAACGGAATGAGATCCCCCGGTCCGGCTTACAATAAAAGGTGAAGTCTGAGCTAAGGGACCTAGGGATCATATAAACACTGGACTGAACTCGTGGAGGGCGTGGAACTTAGCCCTGTTCAGAAAGAAGGTAGAGACACTGGTAGCTAAAAGGGGGCCCAGGTAACCTTCCTCCTCGACCAGAGTTGCGTCAAGTGCAGCTCCCACGCGAGAAGTTTTTGCACCCTTGATTTTTTCTTTTTTTCTTTTTATATTTCTACTGTTTGGAACGCTAAGAGTCTGCCTGTGAGGCTCTAACACGGACACAGGAAAGAAGCACCCTCCGGCAGATTGGACTGCTTGTAAACTTTTTTTGTTTCCCAAGCTTAGAACTGGACTTTTAGTGAGAATGTATCCCATTGCTCGTTTTGCCCTTGAAGAAGAACATCCCATAATCCCTCGCCCTAGATACTCATATTTACCAATGTTTTCCACATGGAGTTTGCGTGCTAAAATTGTCTTTATTTCTATAATAGCCGTGTCATTTCTATTATGTTTAGGATTGTTCATTTATCTAGAATTCCGCCACCCAGTCCATACCCTGGTGTTAACTACCCCCACTCCTCAGGAACACCATTTTCAGACTTTGGCCCCTCACAAAGAGAGGCATCGCCAGACTTATGTACACAATGCCTTCATAGAAATGTTGCATCAAACCCACAGTTCCACGAATGTTACCGATTGCTGGGTATGTGGCCTCCTCCCTTCAGTAATGCATAAACATGATTTGTTTATTTCAATGCCGTTGTCACATTTAGGGAGCTGTGAAGCTTGGTTTAGATTGTTGTCTATGATATACGAGCATTATACTGTAGACGCACACAGATTCTCGGAGAAAGATTATGACTTAATCTTGGCCTACATAGAGAGGCATCAGGGATTTACTCCCAATGCAGAAGGTACTGACGGCACTTTAGATCCAACAGCCTGCATGAATGTGTACATCGACCATGAGAATGATACTTGGCTAAGGGATGAGATATTAGATTTTGTATCCTGCAATTTTACCGAATACTTCAGATATTTTCAGGAACGCAATGTCTCAGAAGACAAAATTATACCAGTCCCTGTATTAAATACGTCATCCTCCTTTTGTATCCAGGGGTCCGGCCATTTGTTCGTAGGATTTAGCAGATGTAATTACACTTATCGATTACGGACTTTTAGTAGTCCGCCAATATTGACTCCCCCGAACATATATTTCGTATGCGGGGAAAATGCTTACACCTGGCTTCCCAGGGGATGGTCGGGCAGGTGTTATCTGTCCTTCCTCTATCCTCCTGTTTATATTGCCCCATCAGATTATCACAAATCCCATTCACTAAATAAAAGAAGTCTGTTATCCACATCCACTGATAATGATGTCACTGATCAAACAGATACCCCGGCCCAACATTTCGTAGACATTATGAAAGGGGTCCTACTTATATGGGGCCCTATCCTAACTAGTAAGGAAATTAGGAGGCTGTCCAGGGTGGTGGAAGGAGTAGTCAATACCACTGCCGGGATATTGACTAATATCACTGTTGAGCTTCAGGCGACCCGGCTTGTGACCCTTCAAAATCGTCTTGTTCTAGATGTCATATTGGCCGATCGCGGAGGAGCATGCCGGGTGATCGGGAGCTCCTGTTGTGTATATATACCTGACTCCACCCCTTCGGTTCATTTAGCTATTCAGAAACTCCACCGACTGGCATCAGAAATCCATACGGAGACCGGTACCTGGTCCCTGTCAACTTGGTTCTAGGACCTTCTGACCACTTGGGGGTGGAAACTATTCATGGTCCTGTTGGGTATCGTGGGTTTCCTTTTCACCTGCTGTATTTGTGTCCAGTGCGGCCCTGCCTGTTGTTCTTATTGTGCCACCCAATTTCGCTCTGCAATACCTAAGTCCCCACCTACCCAAGCTCATGCCCAGATGACCCAGAAAGAAATTCATGACCTAATGCAGATAGATGAGGGCATTTTTGAGGAATAGTCATATTTGTTTTTTATTTTATTTTAGCTACACTATGCTAAAAGGACCGTTCTGTAGGATCCAAATTAAAATATATGATTAGCATAGCGTAACTAAAACTAGCGTATTTGATTCAGCCCCGTAATAAGGCCCTTTTCGTCTAAATTAAGTTAGTACGACGGAAAGGGCCGAAAACAGGACCGTGGCCATCTTGGCCCTCAACTCTCTCGTCATGTAGGAACTATGATCACGTGGTTCCCTGAGCCCATATTTTCCTTATTTAGCATGCACCAGTTTAGAAGACAGGCTGAATTGTATTTACGACTGAGAAGCAAGGTCACATCTGCTAAAAGGGAGTACCAAGCAAAATTCTTTCTGAACCTGGGACAAGAAGGGAGTCACCCAGCCGACCTTCTATTCTTAAAGATAGTAGCCCTTTTTGTATCACTGAAACTAGATATAGGATGAGCTCATTAGGAGCGCCTGGACGGGCTGGTACTTTTCCACTTGTAAGGCTTTGTATGTTGCGCTGTAATGTATAAAAGTATGAGTTTGTCAAGGAGCCAGCAGTCTTCCTCGGCGCACCTCCTGGGTGAGGATCGATGAGGCTCCTCTATGTAGAGTTTTCTGTCTGGCCAATAAACGCTTGAACCTTCTACGTTGCCAACTGCTCATTATTTGACTTACATTGCGTGCCACTGGTAAGTGTGGCCCTTGAGATGAAAATTTGGATACAACACTATTGCTTAAAGATTAAGCCCCCCCCCAAATTTTTTCTATGCCCTCTGGCTACCAGTCTGTCTTACTTTACTTCGTTATTTTTCCTATTTTTAACCTTTTATTCCAGATGCTGCACTTTGGAATTAAAATACGACATTTCCAGCAAAAATTATTTTCATTTTTGGATCCATTTCACAGGGGAGGAAATAAGAGAAAGGAGAGGAAAGAGAGTGAAAACCCCGTTGAAGTCATGGTTTTCAGTAAGAGAAGAACTGCTAGACAGAAAGAGAGGGAAGAGGGAAAGAGTTGGGGGGAGGGGGGAAGGCAGCTGAAGCTACAGAGCAGAAGCGGACACTGGATTTTTCTTCTCTGGGTAAGAAGAAAAAGACAGGGTCCTGTTACTTCTCTGCCGCCCGTCCTCGAACGCCAGGAATGCCGAGCTTTATAGGCCATGCCGATTTCTTGCGTCCCGGGACGCATTTTCAAAATAAACAAGCATTTACAATGCAATGGTCTCGGCATTGGTAAAGTTAGAGCTATTGGCATTGCTCATGACATTATTTTTGTTTATGTTTTTGTTTTTAAAACATTTAAAGAAACGGCATTGTCATGAGCAATGCCAATAGCTCTAACTTTAACAATGCCGAGACCGTTGCATTGTAAATGCTCATTACGGTCTCAAAAGCGAGACATATTGTCTGTGCCAATGCTTGTTTTACTTTTTGCATATTTATATAGCGCGAACTCGACCCGAAGGTATTGGAGCGCTTTACACGAGCGCCGTATTTACATTACACATTCAGGCACGGGGAGATTAAGTGATTTGCCCAGAATCACAGGATGAGGACACGACCCCGAGGCTCGAACCCTAGTTTCCAGCACCAAAGTCGGCAGTCTAGCCGACGGACCACTGCTTTGAATTGTATGGCTTTTTAGCTAAATAATAAAGATACACTTGAGAAACAAAAGACAAACAACACTGACCTGTGAAAATTTGACCAGAGCTAAAATAAATGGATTAGCTTTCACCGCAGAAGTCACGGATGGACAAGTTCACGACGTTTCAAAAATATCAAGTATTCAAAATAATATTAAATAGTTCAACGCTTAATTACTACAGTTTTTACACCATAACAAGTGCCGGAATTACATCCTATTTCCAATGTAATCTGCAATACACGTTATTCACTCCTTAACGGCACTTTAAAATAAGGACTAATAAAATACTGTACCAATTCAAGATGGCGACCTTGCTGGTATGTTGTTAGGGTGTCGGCCATACTAGGTTGGGCAGGGTGTATAACCCAACACCTTCCCGGACACCATCTATTAAAAGGATCTTAAAGAAAATCGCCGCGGAAGAGGCTGTCTGTTTTCAATCTTTTTGCCTCGGTATCCGGAACCAAGATCCGCCTCTCCAGTTTCAGCACGGACAGTGTTCAGCATAGCACTGCGTCCGCAGTCAGCGGCCTCAGCAGCCTCGGTATGGGCTGCCGGGAGGCTCCCCGCGTGAACTTCGCTGCCCCCTCTGTCCTACGAGACCTGCTCACCTCTGATGTAAGGGAGCTAAACTGCAAGGATGACGAGGTCTGCGTGGTGGGCCTCTTCGGCTCGCAGCACGGACAGTGTTCAGCATAGCACTGCATCCGCAGTCAGCGGCCTCAGCAGCCTCGGTATGGGCTGCCGGGAGGCTCCCCGCGTGAACTTGGCTGCCCCCTCTGTCCTACGAGACCTGCTCACCTCTGATGTAAGGGAGCTAAACTGCAAGGATGACGAGGTCTGCATGGTGGGCCTCTTCGGCTCGCAAAGGGAAAAAAAGTGCAGTGCAAACTGGGGGGTTTGAGGAGGAAACCAAGACAAGAGGGAACAAGCACACCACTGCCTTTCTCCGAGGCGAAGCAGAAATGCCTCGGAGAAAGGCAGCGGCGTTTCCGGATTCGGGGGCGTGTTTTGCTTTTCTCTCCTCTTGCCATTGGCTGGAGGAGATAATTAGAAAAGTTGGAAAAAACACGCCCCCGAATCCGAAAAGGACGGGGCCTGTTCGGAGTGACTGACCTCTTCTCCAATGGCTGGCCAGCATTCAAGAGGCCAGCCAATGGAGAACAGGGGAGAAGAGGGGCGGGTTCAAGCCCCTCTTCTCTAAGTCATTATGTCTCGCGAGCGAGACTGCGCAAGCGCAGCCTTCGCTAGCCGAGACCTAAAAAGTAGGGGAACGGAATCGCTGGAATTGAAGAAGTAGGGGCACGCCGTGCCCTGCAGTTCCCCCCCACTTCGACCACTGCCTGAGGGCACGCCGTGCCCTGCCATTCCCCCCCACTTCGACCACTGCCTGAGGGAGAGTGTTCCAAACCAACTGGAGGCCGAAGGAAGGCCATACACTGGCGGCAGGTTGGTGGACTGAAGAAATACTCGATACAAGCAAGGTACAACGCCCTCTGGGGCCCAGCTGGACAGTACAGGAGGAAGCTCACAGGGGAGTGGGCCCCGAGAGAGTGACTCTAAAAAGAAAGCTAAAATAAAGAAAGCGCCAGACGATTTGCCAGTAGCTTGAGGAAAAGACTGAGCAATGTGCGCTCAGGGGCAGCGGCCACATTGCAGTGTTCAATCAATAGTTGAGGTATGCATGATCTGACCCCCTGAGCAGCGGCCTACTAGCGTGGGCAGGACCGGGTCTGAGGAAAGCTTGCCCAGGTATGGCATAGATCCGGCAGAGGGAGAGGCTGCTGGCCCTGACAAGACCTTGCGATCCCGCTGGGCTAGTGGCGGATCCCTTATAGTGATGGAGAACCGGACGAGGCACAAAGATACGAGTTGACCGCAGGGACACAGTTGAAGAGGCCATAGCAGAGCTGGGTGTGGCAAGTTGTTCTTACGACAAATGGGGTACAGCAACCCTCATTGAGCCAAAGTGAACGCCAGCTGACAGTCGAGGTATCCTTAGGTAGTGTGTGCCCGATGGGATTATGAGGTGACTGATATGGGAGAAGAGAAGACAAGAGAGACCCGCACTGGCGAATAATCTAGTTAAGGGTTCCTAAAGGTGAAGAGAGCCTCGAAGCAGACGCTAAAGGAAGACCCAAACTTACCGACACCAGGAGGAGGCAGGACATTAGTCCTCTGAGGGCAGATTGCCCAGAGTAAGCACACTTTGTATCCTCCACACAAGTCCATCAGAAATACACAACCCCGACTGGGAGCGGGAGTTCACCACTGCGACAGAGGCTCTCCAGAGAGAAGAAATAGCCCACATCCCCAAACATGTCTTCTGCAAGGGGGAAGAAAGATTGGACACTGAGAGACATGCTGACCAAACTCCAGACCGCAACACGAGAGACATGCGGGTGTCACCCACCACCCACTCTGGTCAAGAAACTGAAAACACAGAGAAGCAAGTCTCACGCTCCTTCTTAGAGGCGCTGTTTTTCACAGTGTGTGAAGATCTACACACTCTGAAAGAAACTATCCAACGATATCAAAGAGATTCAACATGAAGTGGCATCCATAGGGGAACGTATGGCAATCATAGAAGACCAGGTGCACACACGTGATGAGGAAGAGAGCAGTTACAGCAGGGTGATTCTTTTACGTGAACCACAGATAGACCTCCAAGCATATGCAGAGGACCACGAAAATCGCTCTCAGAGGAGCAATATTCATATCAAGGGTGTGACATCGCAGGCAGAGGGCTCAGACATAAACCGCTACCTGAGAGACCTTTTCAGCTATATTTTGGAGGCACCCCTGAAACTGAGATCAAAATAAACCGCGCACATAGAGTAGGCCTCCAGACGCGCCCCACAGCACCACCTCCAGACATTCTGGCCTATCTCCCGGATTTTCAATTGAAAGAGCTGATCTTGCAGAAAGCCAGAGAAAGACAACCCCTATAATTTCAAGGACACACTCCCTCCCTTTATCAAGACTTAGCCATGATAACCTTACAGAGAAGGTGAAAATTCAGAGCAGCAACGTTACATTTGTGGAACATGGGGGTTGCATACACCTGGGGCCATTCCTTCAGGTGGATCTTCAGATTGGAGGGTAAATTACATCAGCTCAGATCACTCCGGGAGACTTGCAGCATGTTTGGAATTGAGAGACCCCCGGGTGATGAACCGGAAAGAGGAGAACTGGGGACCCCACGTGGGAAGTGGCAGTGGTCGAGGAGAGAGCGTCCAACGGAGAGCAAGGTGGAACCTGATCGCGCCACGATAGCGATGGAACTGCTTACATTGCAGAAAGAGTTACATTGGTTCGAATGGGCGGGGGCTCAACCACGTATGAGACGGGAATTGAGCTATTTCAGTCCAGATGAAAGGGGATTGGGAATCCCAAATCTACAATGTTACTTTCAAGAGGTGCAGATGTGTTATCTGGTAGAATGGAGTAGAGAGGAATCTGAAAAACACTGGCTATTCCAAGACAGGGCGATCGTGAGTGTTCCCATTTGGAAGCCTACAAAAGTCCCCCATCATGAAGACAGTAATGGAGGTGTGGGACAGGTTAGCTTCTCATAGAGGGCTCACCACATTCCCTTCCCCTAGGACACCACTGTTCGAGAACGGGGATTTCACTTCGGGCCTAGAAGGGAGAGAATTCAAGGCATGGCGCCTGACTCCATGTCACGCTGCAGGCCATATGTTCGACGAGGAGGGTATTGTTTGCTTCCCACAATTACAACTACAATATAGCCTGCCAGAGACCGAAACGTTATGCTACCTCCAGGTGCGACACTGGTTGCTACTTCCCTCTAATCTTCCCACAGTTAGCAGACGGCTAACAAAGTAAGAGAAATGGCTTGTTACAAAAACCACAGATCAACAAGTGATCTCTGAAATATATACATTACTATGTCAACCTGCCCCTGCACAGAGTACACCCAGTCAAAAGTGTTGGGCGAAGTAATTGGGGAGAGAATTATCCAATAAAGAGTGGGGGGTGATTTATTATAGAGCCAGACACACGGCGCGGCATACGTCTAGTATTGAGACAGCTACTAAGATAGCCACCTACTGGTATCTGACCCCAGTACGCCTGAACAAAGGTAACCCAGAGCGCAGCCCTACCTGCTTGTGCTGATGCAGAGCAGCAAGCATGCTTCTACACTTACACCTACTTAACCTATCCACTCAAATCTCGCATAGGGAGACAGATGGAATTGGCACTCGGTGCTGCACTCCAGAACATACTCACCCACTCGGGAACCTCTACTGTGCCTACACAACTAGGTTGGCTTCATAGAATTTGGTTAATTTTGGGGATGGAATGGATGTCTGCCACCCTCACGACTACTAACTGCACTTTCAGTGACGTTTGGCACCTGTTTCTTGCTCTCCTATCCACTGAATTTAGAGAACGTACGTGCCTTAAATATCTACGAATCCTCAGTTTCTCGGAGCTGGAGTAGACCTCAGTGCAAGCAGAGGTCACATAGATTAGACCCACCTCATCACAGCCGGCATACTCTATGCCTGTTGAAGGAGTACTAGAGGAGGGGAGGAACGAGATGCAAACCTTATAATTCACTGCTACTGAGCAGCGCTCAATGTTTATGGATGGCTGCAGGTAGCCGGCACAAGCACTAATTTCTCGGGTCATAGACAAAAGGAGTTGCAGGGGGACTACAGGAGTACCAAGGGCGCCCTCCACTCTAAGAACCAATACCAACAACAAAGCCCTTAATACTGGTCACACCCAACAAAAAATATACATATATATATAAAATGGCACCACCCTCAAGCAAGCGTCATTTATAGGGTGAGGTCATGCTCCAATAGCAATTCAGAGTCAGAAGCTGAGCCCAGGTGTAATACTTGTTCCGAGCCCAGTGGCAGGGAACCTACACATCAAAAATTCATAGAAATTTGTATGGGAATTGCCTCATGTAAGTGATCACCATGAGCTGGTTCGCTGTTACTCACCAACTATTGCGCTGTATAATCATTAGCAACTTTCCTATGGTAACCAATGGCCCAGCACCATGTAAAACACTATTGGTGCTCACTGTGTATAACTACTACTTTTCAACAAACAAAAAAATATCAGCCTCCTGGAGGTCCTCATCAGGGAAGAGCATATTAGGATACCTTCCTCAAAAGAAATCACAAAAAATGAGTCACATATGGCATATCACATACATCTTTACTCCAGGCCTGTGCTCATGAGTCAAAACAAAATTGCATGTTTACACCATGTTGTTGTTTATATATTTGTTGTTGGGTGTGAGAAGCATAAAGGGCTTTGTTGCTGTTATTGACTCATATCTTGGGGGACAGGACTGATTTTTCATCATCAGATTGTGACCCAGAGAAAGAGAGATAAAGTTAGAAAAGGGCAAAATAGGGAGTGAGAGGAAAATAGGAAAACAGTGACAAAGGGATAAAGCAGAGAAGAAAAACCTGCAAGAGGCAACTAAAGAGACAGGAATAGTTGAGTGCTGGAAGAAAAACGCCATTAGGAACCATAATACAAGTAACCTAAGACTGGTTTCACCATGATTGGGGGCCTTAAGACAGGTGTAAGTTTGTTCCAGGGGCACATTTGCCATTGGTGCGACTTAAGGGAGTCACATTGTAGTATACAAAAAAGTGATGGGTGGGATGCTTTAATTAATCTCCTCCACTGGTAATTAGGTAGACATCTTAGACCATCATTTACACACCATGTCACCTATATTTGGACCCAGACATAAGCAAATCAATCTTGGCCCTGTTCCAATAGGAATAGTCCAGCCCAAACTGCCAGGCCAACTGCTAAGTGCAAATGTTATGCCCTGACATGGGTCCAGGGCTCACTATGCCACTGGAACCAAACTGCACCTCACCAACGAGCCCCAATCTAGGGAAAACGGTCTTGGGTTTCTTGTGTTCTAGTTCAGAAAGGGCCTGGTTTGGCTGTTCGGGCTGGACTGTACCTACTGGAGCAGAACCAAAGCTGATTTGCATATAGTTGGGTCTAATCTGAGGTGTATGGTGAGTCAACTAATGATGGACTGTGATATGGCTAGAGTTTCTTCGAGTGGCTAAGATTAATTCAAGAATTCCAACGATCGCCGTTTTTTTAATTTCAAGGTCTATGTGTCTGTCTGTCTACCTTATTTTTGGGGAAGTTCCAACAAAGCTTTGACGGGGATAGCTGAAAATTTCAATTTATGTAGCAGTATTGTATACACTAAGAGATCTTGGCTTCATAAAGCTTTGAACTTGACTTGAATGTGTACTCCACTTTTAGTGTCATTCACATCTGCGGCGCTCTCTTTTCATCAGTATACTACTGTCTTCATCAATTCAAGAGGACTACAACTAATCAAGATTTATGTTGTCGGAACCCCTTTGGGATGAATTAAATCATGGGCTTCTGTGAGAACCTGTTACCAAAAAAGCGTTCAGTTATTCTCTTTGGTTAGTAAGTCATTTTCTATAAGTTTCAAGTTTCAAGTTTAAGTTTATTATGTTTTGGCTCTCAAAGAGGGCCACATAAAATAAAGACACAATTATACAACAATACTTACAATAAAATCACAGACAAACAGTTGAGAAGAAGATACACCATATACACTGGTCAGACAATTGACAGATATTTCTCTATATTTCATTCAATAAATATTTAAAAAACCTTTAAAAAAGTTAAAAACTTTAAAACAGAACATTTCATTTGGAGGACAGTAAAGTGCATGAAAAAAAGTGTTTACATTTAAAATTCCTAATTGTAAACAAATAGGTTTCAACCATTTATAAAGCAATGGCCGTAAAGCAGGACAGATAAACAGAACGTGATTACGATCCTGTACAGCATTATGACAAAGATTACATATAGGAGATACACCATACCATTTAGCTAAAAGTGGATTTAGTGGAAGCAAATCTTGTCTTAACAGGTACCATAACCTACAGACTCTGTGGGGGATATTCCATGTGAGGTATTGTTGTGGCAGCTTTAATGTATATGTGTTTAAAAGAAGTTGCCTTTCCGATTTTCCTTGTTGGGCAATCATATCCAATTTATAACTGAGCTCCCAAGATGCATTTTTTAATTTAGACTTTAGTTCAGAGGGAGTAAGTAGGAACAGAGTACTTACATCCAACTCTAACAGAATTACTGCTTCTCTAAAGTTTTTTACTAACAGGGAAAACTCATTGAAATTGCCCAGAAGCTCATTTTTTATGGCTTCCCGTAAGGAATCCTTTTTACCTCTAGCTATGCAAGCTGCCCACCTTACCAGAGCTATCAGCCCCTGTACCCAACAACTTCGGAGTCCGAACTCCAATCTACATGAGGATACAGAACAAGCTGTATTAATGGAAGTAATTCTTCTTAATATCTTGCCTTCCATTCTATGTAAAAATCCCCAGTGTTTTAACTCTACTAATTCTAACCCATACAATAAAGTTGCAGGGATCTTTGCCCTAAATACCTCCATAAATAGTGTAAGGTGTCTCTTCCCTGTAGCCTTGTACAAGGAGCATAATCCCATACCATGGGCTAATGCTTTACGCGAGTTATAATCTGTATGAAGTTTCTCACTTAAGTTTGCCGAGATTATTTTACCCAAAAAGGTGTAGGTTTTTACCACCTCTAACTTATGTCCGCCTATGGCCCATCCATAATTTACAGACCTACATTTTTTCTTTCCAAAAATACACATGATTTTACTTTTCGAAGCATTAATCTTCATGAAATTTGCTTCTGCAAATTGATTTAATGCACATAAGCGGTTAGACAAGCCCTTCGGAGTTAAATCTAATATGAGGATATCATCTGCATACATTAAAATTGATACAGGAGATCCTCCAATTATCGGGGCTATCCCACCGCACACTGAAATGGAAGAAGGAAGGTCTGCCGTATAGAGAGAAAACAATATAGGGGCCAATATGCACCCTTGTTTCAGCCCATTAGGTGAAGGAATAGATTGAGACAAACCTCTTTCTCCACCTTGTAATACCTTACACCACGTGTTCGAGTGAAGGGCTTTTACAAGTTCGAGTAAATATAACGGCATCCCTAGAATAGCGAGTTTTCTCCACAGGGTTGGTCGGTCGACCTTATCAAACGCTGTGGAGAAATCAATGAATGCTGCATATATTCCACCACCGCGAACACGTACATATTTATCGACAATCACCTGTAATGCTGTTAAGTTATCAAGTGTACCATGCTCTTTACGAAATCCAGTTTGTTCCAAAGGTAGGATGTCATTCGCTTCCATCCATTCAGAGATTAAAATCAAAAGACATTTTACAAAAATTTTCCCTATCGAATCTAAAAGAGCAATTAAACGATAGTTCCCAGGGCTATCCCTCTCTCCTTTTTTGAATATCGGGATTAATATACTTCCCCTCCAAGAATTAGGGACTGATCTCTGTAAAAAGCACGCACGGAATACTGGAAGGAGAATCCTACTCCAGGATATAACGTCTTGCTTTATTATAGACATGGGCAGCTCATCCGGGCCCATAGCTCCGGACGCACTCATACTCTTTATCACCGAAGCGATCGTTTTCTCAGATGGGAGCTCTATATTAGGCTGACTATTTAGAGCTGAATCCCAGCTGTCCCCCTCTACATTATTAGAAGCATACAAACTGGATATAAATGATATCCAGACATTTTCAGCAATAGAGATAGGGATAGGGGAAGTTCTTACCCCACATCCTTTCCCTATTAGGGTCCAGAATTCTCTAGATTTATTAAAGGCCGATGCCTCTCTTAACCTGATCCAGAGATAATCTTCTTTTTCTCTTTTTAATTTGATTCTAAGTCTAGCTCTCCTTCTTCTTAATAAGGCTATCTTATACTCATTTTCCTTAGTTCTACTAATGAACTGTTGCCTTACGAGTTTATTTATTTCCTTATTTAGGGGTAATAATAAACTAGGAGGGAGATATGGCTTTTTAGGTTTACTTAATTTCCTAGCTCTCATGGTAAGGGTTTCCTTAAGAGTTTCAAAACATGAAAATTCCCTACCCTGCCAATCATCTAGTTCAAGTAAGGTTTGGGCGAGAATATTTTGTACATCTTTCATAGTGGAAGGGTCCCAGAAACACCTTCCAGACTTGCAATGAATAGAAACACCTTTATTAATTATAGACCATGATTCAGTATCTGGGGTTTGTATTGAAACTATTATATTAATCACATTATGATCGCTCAAACAAGATTGAGAGACCACCATGTCCTGAACATAAGAAAATGAATCATAATTAAGGGTGGGCGTAGTTCGCGAAGTAGCACTTCGCGAAGCTACGCAAAGTGAAGTTCGCACTACGCGAGCTACGCGTAGCACTTCGCGAACTGTGAAGTAACATGTTCGCACTGTGCAAGATGTTGTTTTCAATGATTGCACAGTGCAGACAAGCAACCGGCACTGTGCAATCATTGAAAATGGCATCTTGCACAGTGCGAGCTGTAGTTTTCTGCTGCTCGAGTAGATTTTTACTCGAGCTGCAGCTTTCTCAACGCGAACTGGTAGTTTCTCATCGCGAGCGGTCGCGAGCATACGCGACCCCTCGCAATGAGAAACCTGACCTTCTCGCGTTGGGAATCTCGCCGGGAGGTTTATTTTCCATGCTCGCGATCGCGAACAAGGAAAAAGTCTCGCCAGGATGTCATTTTGCTTGCTCGCGGTCGCCAACTTGACGTTGAGGACCGCGAGCAAGCAAAAAATGACCGCAGCACTACGCAACACTACGCTACGCGTGTTCGCACTGTGCTACGTGCAGTTCGCGTAGCGCAAAGTAGCGCGAACTTCGCAAACTACGCGAGCGTAGCGTAGTGCTTCGCCCAGGCCTAATCATAATCCGTAATTACATAGTCCAAGATAGATTCACCCCTAAAAGAATTATGTGTAAACTTAGCCGGAGTGTCAGAGGGCATCCTACCATTTACAATTAACCCCTCTACATAGCTAAGTTCTTCAAGTAATATCTTTCCTCTTTTGTTAGTTTTCATTTTACTAGGAAAGATTGCTTGGGGTATATTGTATGCTTCTTCCTTAAATTTACTTCTAAACATGTCTATACTCGAAGTGGACACTTTACTATTTAGGTCACCCATAAGTAAAATATATGGGGGGTGATCGAGCTCTAGTAGTTGTTTGACATAAGAAAACATTCGCTTCAGAACGGTATTAAAAATCTCTTCAGGTGGTATATATGCATTAAGAATTACAAGAGAGGACCGTCTACCTGTGGACACTAGATTATTAATAGTAATTGATTGAAAAAGATTACTAGTGTCCTTATAATGGGAAAATTGCCATTGTAATGTGTTTGATAAAAAACAGGCTATTCCTCCTTTCGCGTGCCCTTTTTTTGAGGGTGTGGCAGGGGCCTCAAATACAAAATAATTTTTCCCCCCATGAAGAGAATCTTTGCACCATGTTTCCTGAATACATAGCACATCTGCATTCAGAGAGAACAGATAATCAAACTTCTGAGGACAATTATGTAATCCTGCAGCATTCCAGGATATAATTTTTAATTGACTGTTAAAGATGTAAAAGCGATCTTAAGTTGTTCGATGTGTTACTGGATAAAACTCCAGGAAGCCAATTCCAGTGTTGATTATCTTCTGTCATGGAAATAAGTAGATTTTCAGGGGGAGAAGGTACCTGAGAGACCATACGCTTTCCTCTAGAAACCCGTATCTTTAGATCTTTATTTTGAATGGTTGGGTCTTCTTGCCCAAATCCCAGCTCAGAAGCTCCTTTTCTAAAGAGCATATGATTTCCATTATTAATAAAGGGCAGCACATCAATCCCTCTACGTTGAAATGATTCCGCTTGTTGGAGGACAAGATTCGCAATTATTTTTGAACAAAATGTTACCCTTACGCGCGGACCATTATCAAACCCCATTATTGAAACCAAATCAATGTCGCTTGACAAAATAAGTTTTAAACATTCAATGTCCTTGAAGGAATTCAGCAACCATGATCTGTTCATAGTAAGGTCTAAATCGAATAAGGGGAGAAAGTCCAGTAACAAAGTATCCACACATGAGTTGGAAGTTTTTAGTGTTACAGTAGATGAATTAGTAGTCACATGCGCTAAAGGCCAAAAAGTAGATGCCGATGGGTTAAGTGCTATTTTTTCAATAGGCATATTACTTGTAACTTCATCCCTTGGTTCAAGAGGTTCTATCCCACCAGCCTCAGAACAAAGGGGTCCTCCATCCAAAGTGCTGACACCAGGGGGGCCTTCAGCTAAAGGATCGGTGAGGCCACCAGCAACCTCTATAGATGAAGTCTCCTGTATTAAACTATCTGAAGTTTCTATAACATCAGTTACTTCTGTATTTACATGCTTTTGAAAAATAATTTTCCTCTGTCTTTTCTTCTTATATTTGCGAACTGGTTTCCTATTTTTCCCTTTAATCTTTCTGCTTTTTTCTATTACTGTCCCAGTAGTCACCACAGTACCTTCAGGTTCTTTTTTATCCTGGATAAAAATAGGAAAAAATTCGCTTCCAGCGGTTGGGTTAACCACTGCCGATTGTTCTTCCTTCAAAATCGGTTCTAATTCTTTCCTCAAAGATGCAGAGATTGGTAGAGAAGAGGTTGAGGGCTCATGAATATCTACTTTTAATACCAACCCCGCAGAAACATTTTTTCTTAATGCAATGTTACTATCAATAACGTTCTGGACAACAGGTTCGATAGGAAAAATAGACCTGTTCACAGCATTTTTGGCAGTTAATACTTTCAATATTTCAGTAACTGAATCCATAATACAGTCAGTGCTCCCAACGAATTTATTTAATAAACCTAATATGGAGGTCAGCAGATGCTCAAGTGCTATCAGAGAATCAGAAATTGGTTTTTCATTTTTTATATATTCAGGTGCAGTAAGAGAGCAGATACCTGATAGGTTAAGTTGAGGAGATTTCAAATCGCTCTGCAGTGAAAAAATATCATTAGATGTCATAGAGGGGGTGCTACTATATAGCCGTAATCCTGAAGGCGTTGCTCCGTTTAAGGAAATACAAGGATCAGGCTGTTTCACAACCCTCTCACCCATATAGCGACCACACAATTCTAGATCAATACTAGACGGAATAGAGATTTCTTTTATATCCTCCACCTTCTCTTCTGTGACCTTAGGAGTATTATACTGAAAACCTTTCAAATCTGCCTTCAGTAAGACTGAATTATCTCCTTTAGGAGGACATGCTAGGATGTCTACATCTTTAGTCAGGAGTAAGGTGGGAGAAACTTTTTCCGTAGCTGACCTAGAGTTAGTGTCGAAGGCTGCTTCTAACTGCGGTTCCGTCGTAGTTATTGTCTCATTGTCAGTAGTGACTGGAACTTCCATATGTTTATTCTCTGGATTTTCCCATAATTTAAACAACTGCATCTGTCCCTTCAATCGTAGACTATGTTCAAAATTATTCCTCAGAGGGTTGGACCTAGTTTTAATACATGATCTCCCCCCTAAGACTCTTCCAGAGCGTAGTTTTTTGGCTGTCATTTTGTATCAAATAAAAAAATAAAAACAAGAACTAATACACAATAAATTAACCAATGATATGCTAAGAATCAACAGTCAATGTATAGTTTATATATGCGACCAGTCAATAGTTGTATAGTTGTATCACCCTCACCGTTTTATCGCCTTCAATAGCTGTGGAGAATGTACATGCGGTGAGCAGCAATATGGAAATAACGGGGCCCTGCCCGGCCAACCTCGGCCACTGAGGGCCACAGAGGGCCCGCCCTTTGCCCGGGCTTAGCCCGGCGTCCGCCCGCGCGCGTCCCGCGACGCGGGAGGTGTGCTTGTTTTTATGGGACCTCCGGGCGCGTGATTAGCGTCACCTGCTCCTGGGGCTGGGGATTCTGGGGGCTGAAGTTTTTCTCCTCTCGGCGGCCGCGTAGTCAGCAAAGCGGCGGCGGGAGAAATAAGAGCCAGCAGCAACCACAGGACAAGCAGGGAGAGCAGGTAACTATCTGCAGGGTTCCAATTTTCGTAATCAGCTCAGGGCAACACCCGCTCCCCCGGAGGTGTGCTTGTTTTTATGGGACCTCCGGGCGCGTGATTAGCGTCACCTGCTCCTGGGGCTGGGGAGTCTGGGGGCTGAAGTTTTTCTCCTCTCGGCGGCCGCGTAGTCAGCAAAGCGGCGGCGGGAGAAATAAGAGCCAGCAGCAACCACAGGACAAGCAGGGAGAGCAGGTAACTATCTGCAGGGTTCCAATTTTCGTAATCAGCTCAGGGCAACACCCGCTCCCCCGGAGGTGTGCTTGTTTTTATGGGACCTCCAGGCGCGTGATTAGCGTCACCTGCTCCTGGGGCTGGGGATTCTGGGGGCTGAAGTTTTTCTCCTCTCGGCGGCCGCGTAGTCAGCAAAGCGGCGGCGGGAGAAATAAGAGCCAGCAGCAACCACAGGACAAGCAGGGAGAGCAGGTAACTATCTGCAGGGTTCCAATTTTCGTAATCAGCTCAGGGCAACACCCGCTCCCCCGGAGGTGTGCTTGTTTTTATGGGACCTCCGGGCGCGTGATTAGCGTCACCTGCTCCTGGGGCTGGGGATTCTGGGGGTTGAAGTTTTTCTCCTCTCGGCGGCCGCGTAGTCAGCAAAGCGGCGGCGGGAGAAATAAGAGCCAGCAGCAACCACAGGACAAGCAGGGAGAGCAGGTAACTATCTGCAGGGTTCCAATTTTCGTAATCAGCTCAGGGCAACACTTTCTATAAGAACAACTCTACGTATAATCAAGGAGAGCAGATTATATTTTGTTACAAAAACAACATTGACTTCAGTCTTCATTACAAAGAAGTGGGAGGCACCTACAGCACTAAAATAACATTTCAGGTAATGAAGCGATATAGCTGGTGAAACAGTACTACCTTTCATGTGGTTTTGCAAACTCTATAGCTTTGCGAAAAAATCCCACGCACTTCTCCAAATTTTCCTGAAAGAGAAGGAAACATGATTAAACTTGGTATGAATAGCAGTATTTGTAAAACTAGAAAAATAAATGTATTCTTCATTTGAAAATTCTTAGTTGACCTGTTGCCAGTAATGTTACTTTCAATGTGGACAAAAGTCATCAGAAAATCAATATGGGATTTATTGAGAGTCAGGGAAAGTACTGGGAATAAAGGTGGGCTGAAGACATGTCATTGTCATTACGTCAGCAGAGGAGCAGCAAAGACATGGCTTGGATATAGTGAGAGCCGAGGAACAGCTTGGTCTACAGCTAGAACTGTAAAATCTTCCAGCTGGCATGAAGTCAAAAGACACACTACGTGAAAGCTTAGGCTGCGCAGTTATTACTTAAATGATGATACATTGTATATAAAACAAAATAGCAGTAAACTGAGATAGCATCATTATTAGATTTCTAAGTTTTGGAATAAAGTGTGATAACTATGAATAAGTTGTATACAATGAATCTATTCACCATCAGAAAGTGCAGTGTCATAAATGAGTTGAACTCTGAGTTCCTGAAATCACAATTTTTCAACGACTAACACACAATAATTTACTTAAAAATAAAGACTAGCTCAAGCTCTAAATTGTGTCTTTCAGACGTCTTGAATCTGAATTCTTCACACCTGCTAGAGAAATATAATCATTACAGTATATTTCCTAGCTTGCGGGTTTGCATATCATCCGGTTGGTGAATCTAGCAGTTGGATAGACACTAGCCAAAAATCATCACCAGAATGATCTTTGATCAATGGCGCAGAGCTCTTTTTAGTTGTGAAATATGAACGCATGTGAAAGCCCAAGCATGATGCTGAATAAGTTCAGAAAGAAATATGCAAGTTGGGGAGTTAGAATAGCTTACCATGGCATATATGCTCTTAATTGAGCATTTGTTCACACAAAACTATCACTTCACAAGGTGCCAAAAAACCACAAATTTAATTTTTTTAAATGTTCAATCACAACTGCATGTTAGAACACGGCCTGAAGTGGAGAGAAGAGAAAAAAAGAGAAGAGGAGAAAAATGCATTTGCTAAGTAATATTTTTTACCATAGTAAAATAAGTTCATATAAAATGACACATTTGAGTTTACAAACCGGGATGACTGGGTTCCACCTAAATAATCTGTAAATGGTAATTCCACACTAATGATCCCTGGTGGGAAAATGCATACCGGTCCATCAAGGTCTTGGAGAATAACAGTGTCGGTGCGTCCATTAAGGGCGCTGGGGTGTTGCCCCACAAGCCGCCCGCACCGGCAGCTCCCTTGGCGTCGAGGGAGAATTTTCTGACAATCATGTCAGTCACAGTCCGCATGAACTCGGACTGCCCACCCCCTTCAGATTCTGAAGGGGGAGGGCGGTCCGACGTCATGCTGCTGAGTGACTGACATGCAGCAGGCCAGGGGTGGCGAATTTTCGCTCCGTGCCCAGTCATGCGCACTACTGTCTGCTGTGGCTGGCGCATGCCCATTAGGAGAGCGAGGGTTGAGCAAAGGCTCAAACCTCGGTCTCGTAATGGGCAGGCGGGCGGTGAGTCACCCTGCTCTAAGCAAATGCTGGCGCTGCTGGAGCAGCGTCAGTATTGGCTTAGAGGGGTTGCCAACCAGTGCTGTTCCTTAGAAGAGGCGCCAACGGGACCCGGCCGAGAAGCAGAGAGGCGCAGCGCTGACCTGGTCTGGTAAGCTTAGCTTTCTTTTTTAAATTGTAATCCCCCCCCAACCCCGACGACCTCCTCCCCTCTCCCGCTAGTATTGCGAATTGTTAAATGAAGATGTCATGGCTGTGTCACACAATATATCTTTAATGGCAAAAAGTGTGCAGTATTTGGGGTAGATTGTATGTGCATAACATTTATAAATTGTGACGTTTGCGGTCGAATCGTATTTCCTGGAAAACTGTATTTTTTGGACAGCATATCACGCTGGCCCCATTTCAATAATCTACACAAAACTTTCCTAAAACAAATATACCCATTTCAGCTTGGAATGCTTTATTAAGATCGGAGGGGCTTGGGGGTTCCACTTCCATAAGTTACTTTTCCGGTTCAAATTCATGTAGAGAGCTTTCAACCATCGAAAAAACCATTGCGAGGATCAACACTCAATTTAGGACTAAGACAGCGAAGATTAGTTTCTTTTTTTTCCTTTTATTTGTGAAAATTATATCTGGCAGTTTGATGAACAATGAAACTATACATTTTCAGCTGGGTGTTCGTCTCTATAAGCAGACCGATATTTACAATATTGAAAATACGATAATAACGCCTCTGAATTCGAATTGACTACAGATAAAATTATTGCGCATTTTGCCACATAATTTGGGCAGAACACTTAGAAAGGTCGGAGGACACCAGGCTCATAAGTTATTTGGACTGCAGATTTTTTGCGCGCGATTTTAGAGCAAGGGTGTAAATTATACGGTATGATTTCCTCAGACTTTCACAGATATGAAAAATAAAGGATAGTTAAGGTAATGCTGGGAGCAGCTGAAGGCATGTCAGTGTGAGGGTGGGGTGTGTGAAGCAGTGTAACTGCTCGCTCTGACCCCTTTCCAAGAGACAATGCATGTATATACCCAGCCCATACTAACTGTTCTCTTGCTAGAGAGGCCCCGGTAGGCCCCAGTGACTCAGTACTCGAGTTCCCAGCTCACGCGGAATCGTTCCTGTTCTGCCTGCTGCCTAGACTCCTAGTCCTTGCTCATTCGTCCTTCTTGTGGGAGGCGCTGTACACGGAAACCTAGCACGCTGGAACTGTCACCCAGTTCGGGAGTTCCTCTACTAAGTTACAGAGTTCAAAGTGTCTCTGAGAAACCCTAGAAGACGCCCACCTTGGAATTGACTGCTCCAAAGGTGCACAGCCTGGACCGGTGCGCCCAGCCATGGCTAACCTGCCTCTTCTCCGCATGGTTGCACTGACCATTTCCGCATCCTGGTATTCCAGGTTAGGGTACAAGCTGTGATATGGTTGTGGGGGCAGCCTTGCCCCACACTTGAAAACGCTTACCTAATATGCTTCAAAAAGTTTGTTCCAACAGTTCCCACGGTGCCCCGGGATGACCATGCTCCTGTCAGAGACTAAAGCTGCCCCAGGCCAGGATTTCCCCCCAGCTCCTGCTAACCTATTGATGGGGTTCCCTCCTGTAGCCTGTAAATCGAGTATTTCACGTCTGCTTGCAGCTGCAGCGGTCTCTGTATACTTTTTTGTTTATAGGTCTTTAAGCCTAAACAAATGTTTGTGACTCGTGCTTTATGTGTGTACTTGAAAGAGTTTGAGTGTGTGTTTGTACTTGTGTTGGGGTAAAGTTCATGGATATAAGGATGTTATTACAGATCCTGTCATAATACTTTCGCAAGTGCTTTATCAACCTTCCTGCTTCCTCAAATTTGCTTGAAAATGCTCCATTTATCCACTCTTTTTTCAAAATTGTCTTGGAGGAGTTGTTAGGGCTTGCTCACTCGCCTCAGTGCAGTACCATGATAACTTTACGCCTCACCACTTTCAAATGTCACCGCCCGCCACTGGAGAATAACAATCATATGGAACAATGTAGATCTAGGATGCCAAACAGGATCGTAAATTACAAACCTCTTAAAAAGAAAGGAAGATCTAATCGGAAAATAGCAGGATAGACCAGTGAGATTGACTTTGTCTAATCGAAATGCTGATTGTGACCCAAAGAAGAAACTTGATGGATTTAGAGATATGATCTTTTTAAATCTAACAACAGTCAACTGCATGTATTTTTGGACTGTTTGTAGCCAATGATTAGGTGACTGGAGGAAGATGTGAATGCAGTAAATAAACTAGTAATCAACAACAGCTAAACTACCAGAAAAGAAAGAATTTGGAAAATGCATCAAAGTGAATACATTGGAAAAAGTCAGTGCCTTGATTTGGTGTTCCACAGAGAGATTATGTCCAGGTTTTCAACAACTTCCGTGGAAGAAAGTCAGATTGTGCACTAAAAAGATGGACTTGAGCTGACAAAAAATTATTTCGGTTTTGTTACTGGAAAACCTGCATTTTTGTTGACATTTAACACTGAATGTTAACTAAACAACATCTCGGTCTCAAAGCAGTGGACACTCCATCACCACTCGCTTCAATATTATTAGGATATAATATTTGCACATACAGAATTAGGTGTGCATGCTAAGGCTGCTAAGGGCTGAGAATAAATATTACATTTGTGTGGATTGAAAGGGCTTTTTTATTGCACAATATTCACCAACATGTGGCTAAACAAAATGGTTTTGTTGAAGACAACTGCAGCAGCAGAGACACCAAAGGGATTCAGCCAGTTTACGAGGATGGGCTGTTCAACAGCTTCCATAGCACAGGGCACATCTATAAAATCAGGGCTCCAATCTAAGCCTCCATTTTTATTTAGTTCAAAAATGGATGTATTCACCCACTGGATTGCCCTTTAAGTCTGCTTCTAAGTCAAACAGAAAAGTACTCTCCAAGAAAGTTTTGAGTTGATGTTGATGTATAGCAATAATACAAGAAAAACCCTACACAGAGAGGGAGAGTGTGGGTAGGGAGGGTCCAAGGGATATGTTTAGAGACCAGCTACAGTATGAATCCCCAATCAACAAACATCATACCAAAAATACTGTGGGTCTAAAAGTTCTGTGTGGATACCTGATATATTCAATAGAGTGAAACCATCTGGGGTATACCCAAAAAGGTTGAGTTCCCATCACCCACAAAGGTGGCTTTTCATCATCTGGGAACCCAGAACTAAACCATAACAACCAACCACTAGATAATTATGGCGGTTGTATGGTAGTCCCAGTCGTGGGTGACCAAAGGTAAGGTGATGGTTTGCAGTGCCAAGAATATAAAAGGAAAAAGTGCTATTAAAAATGGCTATCAAAACACAAACAATTTTATTCTGGTGCTGTCTTGATGCCACTTTAAAAACAGTGCGTGGACAGTGTAACAAATAACTGTCAGGGTGGCGGTCTACATGTTTCGGCTATCGGACTATGGAGTCCAAGCTCTCATCAGGACCTTATGCGCTACTGCAAAAACGTGAAAAAAGGAAACTTAAGTAAACTAATAGTTGGGATGAATTCCCAATACGACCTGTTTATGCTAGTCCGTTTCCCTGGAATTTTTTTGGGGGGAAATAGGAACCTAGTTACAATAGAGAAAAGAAAAATCATTCATTTCTGAACAGTATCAATATCCAACACAAATACGGCTAGATGCAGTGTACTAGCGGTCATTTGCACAATACTAGTAGGAGTATTGTTTACACAAAATGATAAGCATATCAAGAAGTTGCTTATGTACTTACCCGTCAATTTTCGGGTGTGTACCTCGCCTCGCCTGGCATCCGCTCAGGACTGGAGGCACCGCTCTATGAGGAAGAGAGTATCAATGCGTACAGTAAGTAGCCCCAAGGTAGTATATCCCATTGTGTTATAGTAGGGGGAGGGAGAAAGACTTCCACAATGTGTCGTTTGTAGATGCAACTATGAAGGAATGGCAGAATCAAACAGTCTAGTCAAATGTAATCGAACGCTAATAACACAAATGTCTGTGTATGCTAGCATATTTAAAAGTGCACTGTAGTGCTGGCACACGATTAGAAGCGGGTCAATAATGCAACACGAGTCTTGCAAATTCGCATTAAGTCCCTTGTTAGAACGGCCATAGTGCTCGGTAACTGAAGCGGTGAACACTCTGACTAGATCTAGAAAGACATAAAGGCGTGTCATATCATGCTTAAAGACTCACGCATATTTAAAAGTGCACTGTAGTTCTGGCACACGATTAGGAGCGGGTCAATAATGCAACACGAGTCTTGCAAAGTCGCATTGAGTCCCTTGTTAGAACGGCCATAGTGCTCGGTAACTGAAGCGGTGAACACTCTGGCTAGATCTAGAAAGACATAAAGGCGTGTCATATCACGCTTAAAGACTCACGCCTCACCTATGGCTTATGTGTATGATATTAATACAATGTCTAAAATCAAAAATCGGATAGCAAAGCGATAGGACTCACCTCTCCGTCGGTACCCCGCGCTAGCAGCTGAGCTGGAAGGGGAGGTGGCGAACCGGCCGGGGGAGTATCCTAATAAAGACCAATGAGCGTCCAACCTCGTCACTTTCTACGGGGCGCTCAAAGGGACAAAAAACATGTCTGATTTCTCGGCAGAGGGGAACTTGGGTAATGTAGTTGTATAATGAAGTTCCTCTACAGAACGTATATCGTCGACATATTGAAGTGTCTGCCGAAGAGGTACAATCAAGGTGTTTTGTTTGACAAACTGATGCGTAACAAAGCGCAAGTCGTATGAAAGGCCACTCAGCGTACATTATAATTATATGCTGTGAAAGTGTCACACTCAGGATATAAACAGTGCGATGTCACATATTTGTAGGAATTGGGGATTCCAGTTATCCGAAAGGCCACTTAGCGTAAATTATAATATGTATGCTGTGATGGTGGCACAATCAGGATGTAAACATTGCGATGTTACATGAAAACCGATGGTATTGTTTACTAAAGCCATAGGTGGTGTCAATCAAAAATGCTAAAAAGGGGGTAAATCCTCATCTGTTATCACGTGTTTGTCAGAGTTAGGAATATGAAACCTAAACACAGTTGGGGGATAAAGATGCCATGTGTAATACTCAGAGATCCCAAAGGAGGGGATGTTGACTATTTACTCATAATAGACACTCCAAATAAAATGAGTAATGTCATGTGTACAAGAATGATAGAGATCAAAAACGTTTGAAGGTACATCATGTGTGGATGTCTCACAAAAATGCAGATTACAGGGATGACCATGGGATATCGTCGTTCAGACCTAATAGATCACTTTTGAGTTTGAACACCCATTTTTGTTCTTTTAGGAACAAAAATCTGCTGATGTCTGTGACATGAGTGGGGATGAAAGGTTGTTCTAAGATCACCCATCTCAAATCCTCCGGTTTATGACCCAAAGACAGAAAGTGGTTGGTGAGTTTGGTGGCTTGTTTATTCCGTCTGATAGTGCTTTTATGTTCGTTAATGCGAGTTTTGATCTTTCGTGTGGTCATACCCACATATCGCAATGAACAGGGGCAGGTTATGAGATAGATCACCCTTTCTGTGTTGCAATTTGTGTGTTTTTTTAGGATCCATGGTGAGTTGGTACCGATATCTATGGTTTTAGTTGACTGAGTTTGAGGACAAACAGAGCACTGGCCACATGGGAAATGCCCCTGTACCGGTGGCAAGTTCCACAGGGTATTAGTAGTTGTGGTAGGTTTCACCCGTGGTCTTGTGTGAACTAGGTTGTCTCTAAGGTTGGTACCTCTTTTAAAAGAGAAGAGGGGAGGTGGTAGAGCCTCATTCCCTATGTTTAAAATCCGCCAATGTCTCCTGATCGTTTTTTGTACATGGTTGGACCACGTGCTGAATGTATTGACACAAGTCATTCTCAACAATGGTGGTTTTGGTACTGGAGGTTCTAGAAGTGCCCCACGATGGTTGTTGGTGGCTCTTTTCCAAGCGCGTCTGACCAAGTTCTTTGGGTATTGTCTATCTTGTAGCTGACTAGATAGCTCTTCTGCATGACGATTGAAAGTGGTTAGATCAGAACAATTCCTGCGGATGCGCAGGAACTGTCCTATGGGTAGATTTTCCCGGAGTGATCTTGGATGGTAACTTTGAAAGCTCAAAAGAGAATTCTTTGAGGAAGGTTTTCTGTATAGCTCACTCCCCAGTCTGCCCTGGTCAGGGCAAATCATGATGTCTAGAAAAGGCAATCGAGTTTTATCATAAGCTACTGTGAAACGTAAAAAATCGTTCTGCTCATTTAGCCATGCATGGAAATCCAACAGAGAGGCAACAGACCCATGCCACACTACCAGAATATCATCAATGTACCTTCTCCATATCTTTATCTGCTCTCTAAATGGATTGGACTGTCTGAGTACATTGTGCTGTTCGAAGAGATGGACATACAGGTTGGCTAAGCTCGGCGCGAAAATGCTGCCCATGGATGTTCCTGAGACTTGTAGATAAATTGTCTCCTCGAACCTGAAGAAATTTTCCATCATAGCCAACCTGGCACATTCCATAATGAAATGAACCGGTGTGATGGTGTCGAGGGTTCTCATCTCTAGAAGACTCTCTATGGCTTCTAGGGTCTCCGTTTGTGGAATAGAGGTGTATAAAGATTCCACATCGAAGCTCACCAATATGTCTGATTCCGTGTCAAAAACAATGTCTGGAAGCACCCTGACAGTTATTTGTTACACTGTCCACGCACTGTTTTTAAAGTGGCATCAAGACAGCACCAGAATAAAATTGTTTGTGTTTTGATAGCCATTTTTAATAGCACTTTTTCCTTTTATATTCTTGGCACTGCAAACCATCACCTTACCTTTGGTCACCCACGACTGGGACTACCATACAACCGCCATAATTATCTAGTGGTTGGTTGTTATGGTTTAGTTCAGGGTTCCCAGATGATGAAAAGCCACCTTTGTGGGTGATGGGAACTCAACCTTTTTGGGTATACCCCAGATGGTTTCACTCTATTGAATATATCAGGTATCCACACAGAACTTTTAGACCCACAGTATTTTTGGTATGATGATGTATAGCAATACCCATAGCATTTAATTGATAAACTGGTGAAATGATACAGCTCCATCAAGTCTTTCAGGACGGCACAGAAAGCGTGTTGAATAAAGCTGAAGGGACAATTCTAGTCAACAAGGATGAAATAATTTTAAGGAGATCTAGTCCAAGTGATAACTCAAGAGATTTGACAAGCTGCGTGGAGACATAAGACCCTGGGGGATGGGGTCCCCGTAGCCTAATGAGGCTAGGGGAGGGGGGCCACGTGCCTCCCCTCCGCCTTGAAAAAATTTAAAAAAAGGCCCCGGGGATGGGGGTTACTGTCTGCAAACCGTGTGGTACAGAAACTGTCTCCTTAGAGTAAACACTGTTGACAGTACTCACTTTTCTACTGATATCTTCATTTCTCAGGGGGGGGGGTTGGCGACTGTGAGGGGTTTGATACAAATAGAAGGTGTCTGTAGCAGGGGATTCATTTTGGAATATACGTTGAGTAGCTTGAGGAATTTGGCTTTCTCTGAATAGTTGCATAGATATTGAACACAGTGTACAATGTGGTTGATTGTAAATATGAACTATGCTACTTGTGAAGTGTATGGTATAGGGTCAGTTTTGCACATAACACATGCTTGCTGTACCTGAGGGAGTTGTATCTGTGATGGCATTAATCATGCTTCATATTATTCTGAGCTATTTTGTTGATTTCCAAGATAGATAGACCAGTGTTATACATCACAAACACTGCCAAATGGCCCTAGAGCACTTAGCATGAGCACCAGATTACAATATAAAGGGTTAGAATTATTTTATTTTAAGCACAAGAGATTAAGTGAATTGCCCAGAGCAAACGCTGGGGATCAAACTTGGTCCCCCAGATGCAAAGTTGGCAGCTCTGGCCATTTGGCACATCCATATTTCTCAATTTATATGTTTGTGAAGTAGAAAAAAGCCAGCAGTCAAAAATACTGAACGGTTCATTGGAGTCATGCTTGGGAATACTTACAAGGGTTTGCTTTAAAACTGGCCTTAGGGACTTCGTTCAGCACCTTTCAACCAGTGGCGCTGGCACAATTTTCACAGTGGGGGTGCCGACATCAGTACATCACTGAAGTGATAGGGATTGTGAAAAATCCTGGCTTCACACAAACTGTGGCACATTTATTCAGCAGGAGAGTGGTATGGCTGTAGTATGCCCCTGTTGGGGCATTCTGGAGCACACAGTCACAAATATATTACTAACCCATCATGCGGTAGCGCACTGTAATTTACAGACAGCACATTTTCCATTTAAATGGTCACTAAATATGCACACACAAGTTTTACTGATAAACTATATGCATACAAATAATAACGTGTACATATTGGTTTCAGTGAATATTTATATATTGTGCACCATCAACTAAAAGTGTGTTGATTTGTTTTGATCCTCTTAACACTTTTGTTTCCACTAAAATTCAGAAATAAAAAAAAAACTGCTTAATTTTCGCTTTCGTGTTTCCTGATATATTATGAAATATGAGCACAGTTAATTTCCTGGTATTTAAATTTGGTGCATGTTACAAAAAATAACATCCTACAGCCTTCCCTTTCATACTCCCTTGTTACATAATTTACTTTTAAAACTCCTTTCAATTTGCAGTCAGAGCAAGAAAAGTGAACACCAATCCCGATGTTAAAAGAATAAGCAGCACTTTTCAGGAGACATAGCCTGACATTTGACCTCTGTCTTTGAAGCACAGAAAATGTGACAAGATAAAAACAAAATGTAAAGGGGTCTTTATTTATTGCTCTTTCCATGTCCCTCCAAAAATCAGCTGGTGACCCACCAGTGAGTCGCAACCCACAGTTTGAGAAACAATGGTCTTTTGCATCAAAGGTCACAGTGAGATCCAAGAAGACACAAAGGGAATATTTTGGGGCTTATCAACCCAGCAGTCACTCTGATAATTTGGCAGAGGCAGTGAATATCCCATTACAACCCACTTGTAAATGAGGTCCAAAGACTTGCCCTTGAATACACATGACACCTGAGATCAAACTGAACATCTGCAAGTTAGTTTTTGGACTCCTGAATCCTGTGCTGTTGATTTGTCACCTAATCATCCAATACTTCAGCAATACAGTTATACAGGGAGGGAGAGTTGGAGTAATCTAGCACATCCAGATTTAGATTTTCCCAAAATTGGAATACTATAAGTTGGGCCAGTGACTTGGGCACCCAGCCTCAAGTTGAAGAAGATTTAATTGGAGCCAACATCTTTGAGGGCTAGATTGCCGATCTTTGTATTTATAATATTCATCCCAAATGGTGCTTTCAAATGTCTAACACAGTTTTAAAATCAAAGGATTGGAATAATACCCAGAAGCATTCCCATTGTTTAAGAACTGTTGACTAAAGCGCGTATATGGAACACCTTTTGGTTATCTCAAAAGAAGCTTGACAAACTTATACATGAAGCTGTTTATTATTTTGACAGCAGTGTCTGAGTTACATTTCTGTATAACAAAAAAAATGCAACAATTGTTTACACTAAAAATTTGAAAGAACAATGCACATTGTATTTATTAAGTTTGTTTGTCTTCAATGTTAGAATTATTGAATACAGTCTACCACATAGTGCCAAACAAATTCTACTGTCGAGGATTACTTAGAGCAATACGATTTCTAAATATATCAAATGTCTACTGAAAAGGAGTTTTGCTTTTTGGCCAAAGGTTCCAAATAACTTTACTCTCCTTTAATGAACTCTTTAGTAGGAATGAAAGGATGCTTGACAGATTCCATTCCTGTTAAATACATTCAAATTATAGTAATAAAAAGACAGTTGCTCACCAAATCATCAACCGACTGAGGGGCTGTTATCTGAGCTTGGCACAAATAAGCTCTACCAAAAAATTGGTTGGTGTGAGGCATTCCTTTGAAGTACATTTGCAGACAGTCTTCGCTCATTTCCAGATAACCCATCTTAAAATAAATGCAAATGAGAAAAATTAAATAGTGTTATGCAATAGATTGGTCAGGCTTCTTCACTGTACAGGACAGGGTGTGGCAATATGATGTGGCTCAATGAGGCTTACGCTGATTCAAGCATTACATATATTGATCAAATTTCATTTTATCAGTCTTTTTAAATTAGACTTTCTAGGAAATTGACATATTTTACTGTCGCGTTCAGGGAGTCCAAAACATTACTTACTCACGCTCCATTGTGTTTTAACTCTGCATTGCATCAGGGTCTTCTTTTGTATATATGTGTACTTTTATAGTTGTATATGATAACCGAATAAAGAAAGACTGTGTGTGTGTAAATGTATTACCATAATTAAAAATTGTATGCTTCTAGCTGTCCTGTTAAATTTCAAGATGAAATGGCAAGTAAAGAGAGCAGCCTTCTTTCGAACAACCACATTGATTTCTGTTCTGGCTGCAACACTGTAACAGCACTGATCGCCACATGAGAGGAGATTAAAAATACACTGTTGACTCAAATAGAGAAGTAGCTCAATTACCAGGCTCAACTTTGCCTTTCATACCTTTGATGGACAATTTACAACACATAAGTATAAAGAACAGTCCTGAACGGTCTCATTGCTCACTGACCCATCCCTCATCATATCACTTCATCTATTCTCTTGCCACCACTCCCCTACGCAATTGATGTTACACAGACTCCGGTACCATCGGTCAATGCCGCCAGATGGTTGACCACTGCATGCTATCCACCTATCTCAAATTAAAAACATTGAAAAATATAATATTTGCATTGTGGAAATTGACCTACATTCATGTTTTGACCATCTAGACACAAGAATTAGGCCCACCACAAAACATACTAGTTCAAGTTAGAAATCTGCGAGTGGTTATAAATGCCAGCCCCTCAAAACATAAAAGCCACCATCACTTTAGTACTTTCCTGTCTTGACTATGCCAACTGACTATGACACTGAAACTCTCGCTACTACTTCAGAAGCTACAGAGAACCAAGAATGTAGCTGTCTGTAAACTCTTATGACTCATGTCTCATCAACTCTCAAATCTGTATACTGGCTGTTCGTGCCTCAATGTAGCACCTTTAAATCTCTGTTTGTTGCACATTAAGCCATTTACGGCAAAAGGGCCACTCCTTCTTTAATCTACAATCCAAACAAGATCACACAATCCTAAAGGTTGGTCCTAATCCTGACCACGCCTCCCTTTGAAAAGATATTACTACCAGAAGCTATTCTCCCTCTTCACACAAACTCTGAACCTACGTTCCTACAACATTAAGAATAAGCAGGGGACGCTAGTGAGCCCAAAGCAAGATTGACACGCTTTAGTGTAGGTCCTCTGGCAGGGGCAAGCAATCCGGCAAAATCCTGCATCATGACTGTAATTGCCAACTTAGAAACGCAGCATTCGTAACCAAACACAGCAGAATACCGTGACAAACGTCAGAGGCGAAATTGAAGCACAGGAAGTGAAGGACCAACATGTATGTGGCCCAGATCCGAGCAACATGGTGACTGTGGCCTAGATATGACCGTGGCCAGGGGCATGGCCACAGAGCTCCAGACTGGTCATTGGGGTCCTGCAGCGAGACCCACTAGCCAGAGGCTTGAAGGTGGGGATGCCATGGAGCACAGAACAGCGTGGGCGACAAGTGCAGTTGGACCATGCATAGGGGTGCGGGAGCAACCACGGACTGTAGCGGAGCAACTGAGCCCAGGAGCTGCTGCTGCACCGAGCGGGAGGTCAGTTGGACTACCCACGGGGCTGCGACGGTCTCGGGGGTAGGCCACGCATCTGATTGGATGCTGCAGAAATAGACAACGGAAGCGAGCCAGATCCGAGTGAGAGGCCTGTAAGCGGCCTACGTCGCGAACCGCTACCGGCTGTCCTGAACACTCCCAGAGTTGAGCGCAGCTGCCGTGAAGCGAGACCCCTACGTGGAGACCGGGTGAGCTGGTGTGAGCTGTGGGGCTGAGGGGCTGCCCTTAGAGCGTCCAGAGTTCAATGCGGCTGCGGTGAAACAAAGTCCCCATGTGGAGACGGGGAGAGTAGGTGAGGGCTGTGTGGCTGATGGGCAACGCGGGCAGAGATGCAGGCTGATAACCTGAGCCTACTCCAAGTGTAGACCACCCCTGGCACCATGATAACCGTGGGAGGATAGCTTAGTGGCGAGCATCAAGCAGTGGCCCTGATCCACCAGACCAGAGGAGGAGCACAACAGGACAAGGACAACATGGGCAAAGTGGATAGGTAGCAATCGACCCTCTAATTTGAAACGTGGCACTCCACAAAGACTCAACCCCATATGCAGCCAGACCCAACACAGGAAATGGCAGAAGGGATTGGCTCCACTCTGGAAAAAACACCGCAGGCAGTGCAGCATGGTCTGCAGGCTATAGATGGCAAAACCGATGCTTTGAACCTAAGAAAGGACCACATGGCAAGTAAACTAGATATAAAAAAGAGAGAGGGCCACTGGGGAAAAATACACAGACGTAGCTTGAGAAAAAATCTTTTCTGGAAACAAAAGTATGTTAATATGAAGCTTGCATACGTATCTGATGGTACTCAAGCTGGGACACAAAAATGATGATAACTGGTGATAACTTAGGTACATATTACTGGGGATTAGTTAATTCTTAGAACAGGATCTATTTTCTTTTATTGTTGACTATTGCTGATGATTTGAGTTATCGCAATCCTCAATATGATAAGGTTGATTAATCTGCAACTGTACCATTATATCGCTACTTGCAATGATAGGAGTTCAAGAACATTGTGAAGCAATTATAAATCATTGATTTAAATTGATACTGTGATGCACGATTAACAGTGCTGCCATTTATATGACAATACCATTGCATTATGGTCAGGAATAAGGTGTTTTTATCTATTTATCCTTATTACTGTCTGAGAAACAATTCACCATGTACCACTTAAAGGATACAGAGTCTCAGTGGGTACAATCTTGGGTGGACACTCTAATTGCAAATTGAGGGATGCGATTTCAATGTTAATATAATGAAGCCAAATTGCATCTTAAATACAAAATACCTCAGTCAAAGATGGCCACTATATAATCAGAAGGTTTATAAACACAGCGCATGTGTGAGGTATATGTATAACCTGGAATTCTATTTATATAAAGAAAAAACAACATTATAGTATAATAAAATTCTGACTAAAAAATATCCAAGTAATTACAGCAGGGTCTAGAGCTCATGCCCAATTATTGTAGATAGACACACCAATGGCAACCCACAGGGTATACAGGGTATACCTTGTTTATGAAAATACTATCTTAAGAAGGTCGCCACACAAACAGTTAATACTAGCATACTGCGCTTGCGCAAAGTACGCAGTAAAGTTTAAAAACCGGGAAGTTAGTGAATCTCTGTTTGACACCATTACCAGAGAAGAGTTGGAGGAGGGCGGCTTGCCGTCTTGACCACATTGATATAGGTGAGTCAAGTATAAATAATGAAATACTAATTTTTAAGATAATCTTGTAACACGAATATGTGTGCAATACTATAAAGGTGAAAGTTTGTGATAGTCTGTGATTGTAAGCGTTAATATGAAAAACCGAGGGCTGTTAGTTGTAGATAGACACATCGATGGTGACCTAAAGGGTAACATTTCGTTAAAGATGGCCGTCATACAAACAGTCTCTCTTAACGTAATGCGCATGTGAAAAACCTAGAGTGGCAAGTTGTAAACAGATACACCAATGGTAATTCAAAGGGTGGACCTTATTCACGGATACACTAGATGGCTGCCACACAAACAGTCAATCTTAGCACAATGCGCTTGTGCAAAGTAGGCGGTCAAGTTTAAAAATGGGAAAGTGAAGGAATCTCTGTTAAACACTATTGCTAAAGAGGAGTTAAAAGGGGGGTGACATGCCGTCTTGGCAACACTGACATAAGTGAGCTGAGTATAAATGATGTAATGCGAGTTTTTTTTAGACATTTTCTCTAACATAAATATGTTCATAACATCAAAAGGGTTAATAATTGCGATAGTCCGGGATTGCAGACATAATTGTGAAAAATCCTGAGTGGCAAGACAGAATAGCTGTAGCTCAACATCACTGATGAAATCTGTTGCTGACTTTTTTCGATATGTGTGTTTGTAATGAGAGGGAACTAGCTTAAGATGGTCGATCAATATGTAGATGGTTCGATTATGATGCGCATGTACTAACAACGTGGAGTCAAATTTTAGAAGTTTGCCAGACCATATATGCTTAACTAGGAATAAGATGAGCATGTACAATCGGACATTGGAAAAGGTGATTTAGAGTTATTGAACCCCATATGTGAACACATATGACTAATAATAAGGGGTCACAACAGACAGTCTATGGGCACAAGTCAGTATCAATTTGGTGTTAACTTTGAAAGACCAACTAAATAGAATCACTATAACACAGTTATAATTGTTATGCAATTTTTCAAACGAGAACGATCAAATGTTCTGATATTCAAGTCCAATTTAGAAAATGGATAAATCTATATTTTATTAAAGTAGATTGCTTTTAACCTATATTTATGAATTTTGTTACAACTATTGTTTAATGCTATTAAATATGTTGTCACTGTAGATGCTGTGGCCGACATTGGTCAGAAAACCCTGATTAGGAGTAAAACCATAACCTGAAATGAAAGGATTATTTGAAATCCTTTTATGCAGGTATGCCAATTGGTTATTATAATTGAGACCAAATAAATAAAGAAGATAGTAACTGTCTTGAAACTGTATAGGACTACTATTGTCTGGTTATTAAACCATTTTTAGAACAAGACTTTTGGACTACAAAACTTGGAGTTCTAATACCAGTATATTTGGATAACACCTGTTTGAGATA
Source organism: Triturus cristatus (assembly GCF_964204655.1). Classification (NCBI taxonomy): domain Eukaryota; kingdom Metazoa; phylum Chordata; class Amphibia; order Caudata; family Salamandridae; genus Triturus; species Triturus cristatus. The sequence goes on along the minus strand of NC_140580.1, from coordinate 467,580,726 downwards.
ATTTCCACTTAAATTGGTACATATTCTTTGGTCTGTGAATTGAGATCTCCCCTTATATATATTTACTTGTATTTTTTAGTACTCTATCTGTTTCTCCTTAATTCTTCTGTTTGGCACTTTTCCTTGGGTTTCCAATCAAATTGTATTCGAATATTGTGCATAACATGTTGATTATCAACTTAGATGTACAATGTATGAACAATATGGAATGTTTTCTGGCGTGGCTTCATGAAATGTATTCATTACTGTCACTATGAAATTGTGTAGATATGTGGTGGTTTATAAATAAGTTCATATAATTTGAAAAAATTATGTATATATAGGTGAACATGTTTTTAATGTGTGTCATTGACTGTACCATGATTTTAAATTGTATATATCTTATCTATATTTTGTAGCCCTGAAGAAGTCCTGTTAAAGGACGAAACGTGTTGGCTACCGTGTGAAGAATAAAGAATAAAGGATTAAAAAAAAAAAATCCATCACGTGTCCAGGAACAAAAATATTATCTCTTTGTGAATTTTACTTCGCGTTAGAGTGTGTGCTGATTTCTCTTGATAAACTGTTTATGTGAATTATATTCACTATTGAGAAACTATGAGGTCTTGTTTCTCTTGATCTTTGCACCACATAAAATAAGTCCCTTACTACAATAACAAGAGCGGTACTGGGTCCAAGACCTCTTTGTGAATTGTTAGGGCGCTAAAAATGTAGAAGAACCAGAGTAAATGTAAGATACTGAGACTATTCTAACTTTAAATATAACTGTATATAAGACTTTTTATTCCTATTCTAGGATGGTCTCGCCAAAGGTGTTCTTTTCTTTGTGTTGTTTTTAGGACGTGTTTACTGTTTGTGGTATGAATTTGGTATGCCTGATCGTGTGAGATCAGATGTGATGATTCTCTTGGTGTCTTGGTACTGTTTTCTTTATCAATTTATTTATTGTATGGTATTGATCAACCCCGAGAGGGCTCTTTGTTGGAGATCTTTTTTGGGAGGTGCCGCAGTTGTACATGCGGTTGTGGGGACACAGTGTAGGTGAGTGAATGTGATGTTAAAATTGGCTGACCGGAACCACTAAAAAAGATCTCCGACAAAGAGCCCTCTCGCGGGGCCCGTGGAGGACTGCAGCGCCACCCCCATGAGGAGCACAGCCCGATAATGAAGCATGACACTCGCAAGGGTGTGTGAGGGCAACAAGTTTATAAGGAGGAATTCCCCCTGTCCTATTCTTCACCTCACTATTATATCTTCTTGGAGACACAACCTCTCAACCATATTGGGTTTTAGAGTTCCTTTCTCTTCCTTTAGGAACAGTTACCTTCCATTGGGTTTATATTGGGGATATTCCTAGGCAGGAACTAACTCAAATCCAGTGGAGACTCTAGGCATCTGTTTTGCTGGACCCGGTCTTCCGTAAGGGGGTCTGAGAAGATATAATCCTATATTTTGATACAAATATAGGTTTGGTGGAAAGTGTGGCCACCCTATGGGAGGCCTTAAAAGTTACAATCCGAGGGGCATGTATGGGGCTCCAGGCTGGGGTTCTTAAATCAATACATAACCGCCTGAAAACGATCGAATTGACGCTCTCAGGTTTATAAAGGTTGTATGAATGTACTCCTGATCCTAACATGCTAGTGCAGATACTTGAGGGGATTATAGAATATAATGAGACGGCTGAGCAGGAGGTTGAACACATGTCGCGCAGCTGGACAGCGCAAAATTACAGTGAGGGAGGTAGGCCGGGCCGTGAACTAGTGATTAAAATAGTGGAGTGCTGGGGGAGAAACCATATTGTGGTGGTGGTAACGGATGAGGGCACACCCAGAACATCCTGAAAACTTTTGTTATGTTCTATGAGCATATGTATGCTGACCGGGCATCCACTATGGAAGATAAAACACAAAGCTATCTAGAGGATATTGCATTGGCATGGATCTCCCAAGGGCAAAGGTAATTCTTATCACAGCCACTTATCATTGATTAAATAAAAGAAGCAATAAAACAAACTCCCAAATGGCAAAACATCCGGGAGTGATGTACAACTATTAGCCCCACATCTTTATGCCATGTATGAAGAAGTATACCAAAAACAAACCCGACCACCATCACTTCGCAAGGCCCTCATAGTCATGCTGTTGAAACCCGATAAGCAGGCTTAACAGTGTGCATCATACCGCCCGCTATCCCTCAAACACAGACGTAAAAATTCTCATGAGCACCTTGGCAGCGCGACTTAAACTCATACTGCCGGTCATAGTTCTCCCAGACCAAAGTGGCTTCCTCACAGACCGCTCCACCACACATAACTTGCAAACTCTGCCATCCTACACCAGCTGGACCCGACACTGCCTGCTGCGGCAGTCCTATTGGACGCCGCAAAGGCGTTTGACTCCATTCAATGGTGCTTCCGATTCACAATACTCCATCGTATGGGAGTTCCTGCGGCCTTCATGCACTGGATACAATTGTTATATACCGCACCACCTGCTCATGTATGTGTGAATGGCCATATATCTGATGCCTTTGCGATACGTAGAGGCATAAGACAGGGCTGACTGCTCTCACCGCTACTATTTACTATTGCATTAAAACCTTTGGCATGCATTCTGCAACAGCGACATGCGGCAACTGCTTTGCAATTTCGTCAACGCCACTTGGCGATTTGGCTCTATGCAGATGACATGGTGCTGTATGTGAGGGTTCCCGGGGCTAATCTGGAGCGATTAATCAGGGAAAATGTATGCTACGAAAGACATTCAGGCTTGGGGATAAACTGGTCAAAATCAACTATACTCCCTCTAATCAAGTGCACGACACCGGTGCCGCTGGAATTCCCTCTGGAATGGTGTGATGAGCCGATTAGATACCTCCATATATGGGTCCATAGAGACCTGTGCTTAGTTATACAGTACAACTACAGAAAAGCGGTGTCCCGGCTTGAAAAGCAGGTGTCAAGGTGGATACACCTTCCTCTGTCACTGGCGGACAGAATAGAATTAATGAAAATGATAATACTCCAGAAATGTTTGGGCCTGTTCACAAATATCCCACTATGCCTACCCCAAACATTCTTCACAACTTTATGCTTACACATGATCAGGTTGGCATGGGCAGGTAAACAACCCAGATTAAAATGGGATACGTTAACACTGCCGTACACACAGGGAGGGTTTACAGCACCGGATCTAAAACTCTATTACCTGTACACACAGGTGCATTTCACGCACTATTGGATACAAGCCCCAAAGTATGTGCCACATATAGCAGTCAAAGCAGATGCTGTGTATCCTGTACCGCTCAGGGCTATGATATGAGATGAATGTATAGAGGGTATAAAAGATGAAATAAACACTATACACTGCACCACACAAGCCTGGAAAGTCCTAGGGCAAAGGGCACTGATAGCACCAATCTATGCACCAGCCCTACCACTTGCTCATCACTCGAGGATATCAGTGGCATCAGAAACGGGCTCACTGGCTATACTGGACGCGGCAGGGATACGCACGCTAGGAGATATATACCGAGGAGGGAAGTTAATAAATCTGACTGACCTGCTCTGCGAGGAAGATAGACCCCCCATGCTCACTTTCCCATACTGCAGGCTTAGAGTTGCGCTCTGCGATTTATACCCACAGTTCCCTGCGGAACTATCTGTGCTAGGAGTGTTACAGCTGCTTCTGACGACTGACACTCGTAAACACTTGGTCACGAGATTATATTATATAACCCGTCCGAGAAAGATGCCTTGTCACCACAAGATGTCTCATTCGCTAAATGGAATGAAATACTACCTTCACCAATCATAACAGAAGATTGGCACTCATACAGCGCACTCATCGGCCAACTCACACCAAATTGTAACTTGAGGATCATACATTTCAAATTCCTACATCAAATGTATAATACGCCACTTTGACTAAACAGCTATGGTCTCAGAGAGAATGCAAACTGTGTTAGATGTAGAACACTGGGCACTGACTTTATGCACTCAGCATGGGGTTGCTCGAAGGTACACCACTACTGGAAACAGGATACAAATACACTATCAGAAATGGGGTGGTGGAATGCTACCCGGTGGTATGCCTACTTGGTCTGACCAAAGGCATCCAACCCACCAACCGCAAACTAGTGGTGATTGCCATGCTACTGGCCAAAAGGAGGGTGTTGATTCACTGGGAAGGGAAAGGAAGCCCCAAGCATGAACGTTGGATACTTGATTTGGTGTACTGTCGGGATTAATTAGTATATTATGCTGAGGAGCTCCCTCAGGCCTCATGACCTAGAGATATCTGGGGAACTTTCTCTACAAAGCTACAAAACCAACAGAAAACTAGATTATAGATGGGCTGTTCCGCCTTTTGATGTAAATCAGCCACTATATGTAATGTATTCTTGTATGATGTGATGGATTCATTATTTGTGATGAGACACTCTCATTGACATACATGGCATTGGTGAATGTTGTATTGTATTTGAAAATGCATTAATAAACAAAAACAAAAAAAAACATTAAGAATAAGCTTTATCATTTTTAAAAGCACAATAAACACTGGTTTCTTTCAATCCACATAGTTGTATGTTACGCTATTTCCTGACTGGTGAGATATATCAGAGTTTTTTGAGTGATAAACAAAGAATGTATGATGTTACAACGCAAACATCTACAACGCATGCCTTTATAACGCAGTTTTTACATCGCAACATCCATTACAACGCATGATTTTACATTGCATGCCATCACAACGCATTTTTAGAAACTACATTTACAACGCATTCCATTACATCACATTATACCATTACAACGCACACCATTACAAGGCATACCATTACATTACATTTAAGGTAAGTGTTTGCTAGTGTAGGGGCAAAAATTACTATTCCCACTCCAGTGAGTGCAACTGTAGGGTAAGTGTTGGATAGTGTAGGGGTAAAAATTACTATTCCCACTACAGTGAGTGCAACAGTCAGGTTTAGAACCTTGCCTTCCCCCCTGACTATACCGTGGTAACTCTCAATCGCGGTTCGAGAGGCGGTGGAATTGCAATGGCGGTGAAACGTCGCTTTCCTTGTGAATGGAAAGAATTAAAACTTCCAGGTTGTGAATGTGCTCGTTTTAGAATCTCTCTGTCTCATTGCTTTAGCTTCTCAGGTCTTTTAATATATCGGCCTCCGGGCTGCGATGCGGCCTTTAGGGCTGCTCTCCCGGACGTCATTAGTATAGAAGCTCTTGGCTGTGCTAATTTTAATGTGGTCGGTGACCTCAATTTGCACTTTGACTGTCCTTCCCAATCTTCTATTAAGAGCTGTCTAGCAGATCTGGAAGCTTTACAGCTTACACAGAGAGTGATGTCCCCCTCCCATTCCGGTGGTCACATACTGGACCCGTTTTTTACCTCCTTAGAGGAGATTACTTTATGCCACCCTGTTCAGCTGTCTTGGACAGATCATATGCTGGTGAAAGCAGTTCTCCCTGTGGCAGATCCTCTTTTCGTGGCACTGAATAAAACATCTCTGTCCCGCCAGTGGGGTAAATTAAAACTTGAAGATTTTTACCTTTTATTAGGGAAAACACCCCTACCCCTCTTCTCTGATGTGGACGGTGGGTATGATGCATTCTGCACTTGGATTGGCACGGCCTTGGACTCTCTTATCCCCTGTGTACGTTCCAAGTGCCGGACCAAGGCTCATAGCCCGTGGTATGATGAGACACTGGCGTCTCTCAAGAGAGAGTGTAGGCAAGCGGAAAGGCGATGGAGGAAAGCCTATGATCCCGCGTTTAAGATCTGCTACCTCACTATATCCAAGGCATATCACAGAGCGGTGTGTCGTACACGTGCCGCTTTCTATGCGCAGGAGTTCCGGAACAGCCCGAACCCCTCCAAATTAATCTTCAAGGTCCTAAAGGACCTCATAACTAAGAGGACCTCTGCGGCTGAAATTTGCACAGACTCTCATTGCGAGCGCCTGGCCTTGTTCTTTGTTCAGAAGGTGCAAGCTATTTACCACACCTTCCCTACTGCCGTGCACTGCTCGAATCCAGTTGATTGTCCTGAGTTCAAGGATAGGATCCTGGATTGTCTGGCCCCCCTATCGGAGGAGGGTTTTGATCTCTTGAGCCAAAAAATTAAATCCGGCTCCCCGGCAGACCCCCTCAAACCGGCCCTATTTAAAAACATGCAGGACACATGTCGTGCTCCCTTGCTTTCCCTTATCAATATGTCTCTGGGTTCAGGGACCGTTCCTACCAAGTGGAAGCAAGCGGTAGTCACTCCCATCCTGAAAAAGCCTACCCTCGACCCCACTAAACCTGAGAACTATCGCCCCATCTCCTTGCTGCCGTGGGCTGCTAAAGTCATCGAAACCCACGTGAATGGGATCCTGGCGGATCATCTTGATAAAGCTAACATCTTGGACCCCACGCAAAATGGTTTCCGTAAAGCCCACAGCACGGAGACTGCCCTGCTATATATGGCTGAACACCTGCGCTCCGTGCTGGACACCGGACAAACAGCGGCACTCCTCTTGTTAGACCTGAGTGCCGCCTTTGATACGGTGTCCCATGACATCCTGATGCGGCGGTTAGAGGATGCTGGGGTTAGGGGGTTGGCATTAGGCTGGTTCCGCTCCTTTCTTTCCAACAGATCCTTTCAGGTTGCGATACCACCCGGTAAGTCCACCTCTCACCCGCTCACGTTGGAGGTTCCTCAGGGCTCATCTCTGAGCCCCACTCTTTTTAATCTTTACGTGAGGCCGCTGGCTGCTGTAGTCAAAAGCTGGGGCCTGACAATGGTTTCCTATGCGGATGACACGCAGCTGGCGGTCACACTAAGTGGGGACTCAGCTATGGATGCCCTCAACTTCTGTGAGGGGTTGCGCTCGGTGGCCAATTGGATGAATCAGAACTGTCTCCAATTGAACACAAAGAAGACAGAGGTGATGGTGTTTGGTAAGCTTCCTGGATGTTGGAATGATAGCTGGTGGCCCCCCGAGCTAGGAATGATCCCCTCTCCTGCAATGGAGTTAAAGAACCTCGGGGTTTGGCTGGACCCTTCACTAAATTTCACCTGCCATACTAAGAAGGTGGCCGCCTCCTGCTTCGGCATTATTAGGAGCATTAGGCCGGTGCTCAAATTTTTTGATGCCAGTACTAGACAGCTGGTGGTCCAGGCCTCGGTATTATCTAGGATAGACTATGCCAGTGCTCTGCTTGCAGGCACGAACAAGGCTGAACTCTTGCGGCTACAACGGGTGCAGAATGCCGCCGCTAGAGCAATATTTGGGTTGCCCAAATGTCGCTCAGTGTCCGGAGTACTGCATACTCTCCACTGGCTGCCTGTTGCGCGGCGTATTGAGTTTAAGGTGCTTTGCCTGGCCTTTAAAATCCTGAAAGGCTTGGCTCCACCTATTCTCACGAATCTTCTCACTCCGTACATCCCTTCTCGCTCTTTGAGATCGTTGGGCCAGAACTTAGCGATTGTTCCCCGTTTTCTGTTGAACAGGACGGGTGGCCGCTCCTTTCGAGTTGTAGCCGCCAAGCTCTGGAACGCTCTTCCTTCCGACATCCGTGCTGTGGAAGATTTAACCAGGTTCAGAGGTGTCATCAAAACGTTTCTTTTTAACAAAATTAACTAACCCTGCTGCATTCTGTGTTGTTGTGTTCACTTTTCTTGGCGCCAGGACGCCCCTTGGCTGGGGCAGCTGTGCGCGGTACAAAAATCAGTAACATAACATAACATAACATAGTGTTGGATAGTGTAAGGGTAAAAACTATGCGTTGTAATGGTATGCGTTGTAATGGTATGCGTTGTAGTGACATGCCTTGTAGTGACATGCGATGTAATGGCTACGTTGTAATGGCATGTGATGTAAAGGATGTTGCGTTGCAATGACTGCGTTGTAAAGGTAGTGCGATGTAATGACTGCGTTGTAAAGGTTGTTTCCCATAAACAGCCCTCATGTACCTCAACCATTACTTCTCATATTTCCAATAGGAGCCGGGAACCAGATGTGAATCAGAGTTCCTTAGGATCCCATCGGGGCATCCCGAAGAACTATTTTACGGTACAATGCAAAACGCAAAGCAAAAAGACACAACTTTAAGCAGATAACTATGAAGAGTAAACTTTTGGCGGGCCAGATTTGGAGCCATGCTTCAATAAAATCAGTTTGATTAGTTTGCTTGATTAATTTATTAGGTAATGCCTAGTGGCAATGAGATAGGTGATGAGATATCAAATAAGGCCTGTGGCAACAAAATAAAAATAGTATAGTAAGACAGATTGTACGTGTTGGACCTAGGCCTCTCTGAAGAGTCACCCCCCAAATTTGTGCCTTTACCCTCCACATTTTGCTGAATTTGTTTTTGCTGGCCTTCATACTCTGTGCACTTTACCACTGTTAACTAGTGCTTAAGTACTTGAGCTCATTCATTACAACATGGTAGAATTAGCTTATAGTCAATTGGCATATTTATTTTACTTATAAGTCTCTAGTAGGAAGGTACTACATGTACCCTGGGCCTGTATATTAAATGCTACAGGTGGGCCTGCAGCACTGATTGTGCCTCCCACTTAAGTAGCCCTTAAGTAGTCTCAGGCCTGCCATTGCAGTTTTAAATTGCAATTTCGACCTGGCAAAATAAACTGTTGACAAAACTATGGTCCACAGAGAAAGGGTCCTTCCCCTGTGCCGTAAGGGCTGAGAGGTAAACTTCTTGTGGGAGTACGTCCTCCCATGTTTTAACACGATTTCACACAAAGCATCCCACGGTCTGGTGAGCAAAGTTCACAGGTTCTTAATACTAACCCTAGTGATTCAGATATGGGAAGACCCTATTTGAAGCAGTCAAGTGTTACCCACTAGGGAGTGAGGAAGGAGGCAAGTCCTTTTGTTTTTATTACCCTCACACACCCTAGTGGTGTCATGCTTCATCATCGGGTCACCCTGACGTCTACAAGTCAGGGTGGGCTTGACCGTGTTCCAGGGAGATCTTAGTGAGATGTGGCCAGGGGGAGTTAAAGATTTTTAAAAAAACGCAGACAGATCCCGGTTTCCCTTTATTGGTGGATCTGTGAGGGATATTAAAATACAAAATAGGGAGTCCGGTGGATTTTTATGGTCCTATGACCCTAATGCCAACATGTTTCAGTCCAACGATGGCCAATTGGTCCAGGACTTTCTTCAGGGCGAGAAGAGAAATCTCCTCCCTAGATGTGGAAGGAAGGGGAACCTCTATTCTATTTTAAAATTAAGGGCAGATAGCTGCTCCTTAAAATGAGACAAGAGATAATTTTATCTTTGTTTGATACCTTTACTCCATCTGCAAGTAATTAAGAATCTTTGTTCACCAGACCGTGGGATACTTTGTGTGAAATCGAACCAAAATAAACTGTTGCCAGGCTCAAATCTCCCTTTTTAATACACATAAGCCATCCCAAGGTAGGCCCTGTGCAGCCCAGAGGGCAGGTTGCAGTGTATTTAGAGGGAGGACATGTAGTTTTAAGTTTTACATTTCCTGGAAGTGAAATTCATTTTTCAGTACTACAAAAACCTACGACTCCCGTAGGATAACATGGAGTTACCTTATTACATTTAACAAGCTGTGATTTCCAAATGGGAGCAGATTATCAGTTCATGTTTGGTGTCTTTGGAATTGTAATGAAAATTCAGAACTTCTGATGAAGTTGGATTTCAAATTATAATTTTGAAAATGCCCTTTTAGAAAGTCTGCATTTTCCTGCCTTACCCATTTGGTGCCTGCAGCCTGTCTCTAGGTCACATAACTGGGTATAGTTGACAGTTGGACTTTGTGTATTCCTCCTAGACAACCACACACCAGAGGGAGAAGGTGTGCCTGGATGGGCCATCACTGGCAGGATAGGAGGGAGGAACTGGGCACAGTCCCATCTACACTTCAACAGGCTGTGTCCTACCTCTACACAAAGGGCTGCATACCCCCTGTAGGTAGTCTGAAGCTAGGACAGGGAAGGCCGGACATCTTGGGACTTCAAAGGGAAACCTCTATAAGCGTCTCGCCCACTTCAAAGGCACAACTGGGTATTAATCCGGGACCTCAGACGCCCACTCTACAGTACACTTCTGGACCTGTGGATACTCTGCCAGGAAGAAGGACTGCTGTGCTGCTGAAAGGACTGCAAATCTGCTGGATTGCTCTTCTGAAGGAGTGTTGCCCTGCTGTGTGGACCTGCTGCCCTCTTACCTGGATGAAGACAGGATCTGCATCTCTTGAACCACGGACTTCAAAGTGAATACAAGGGCTTAAGCCTTAGGGACAGAAGGCTCCAAGAACCATGAAACACCACTTGGACTCTGCCATCTGTGAGTCTACCCTGCCAATTGCTGCCACCTCAGTCCTGGATCCTTTGAAGTGGGCCTAAGGTGCTCTGCCAGCTTTCGTGGATCCAGAGGAATGGACACATCTCCTCTACTGTGCGGTGCAACCCGAGCAGAACAGATGCATTGCACTGCTGCCTGGATCGAAACCACCACAAAGACCCGCATCGCAGCCCATCGCCTCATCGGAGCTGCCACTGAGCAATACACAGGCACAGGCTCTCACAAACCTCGTCAACGGCAGCCAACTCTACAATGGACTCCATATCGCAGTTCCTCGGAACTGACACATAGCCCCGACTGCACGACGCATCTGCGATATCGGACATTGCATCGCAAGCCCTCATCAATGGGATTCTCCACGATGACACAGAACCTCATACCACAGGCTTGTAGCATCTCAGAACTCATGCATGGCTTCAGCTTTGCGACGCGTCTTCGACACAGATCCTTGCAACTCTCTGCAAACCAGGATTTAATGATCCTTGTTCAGTGAAATAACATAAGAATGGGAGTAGGCAGAGATGATGATGAATCGAGAAGGAAGTCTATTCTTCAGTTCAAGCAGGATAAATAAGTTACAGGAATAGTAGGTTAAATAGTAGTAGAAGTAGCAACCCTGAATTGCAAGCTGTCAGGTATAGATAGAAACTGGTGGAGCTGTCCCGCATAATTGTTCCTTACAGTGTTCAAACTCTTTTTCTTTGTAATCCTCTAGTTTCTTCTTAGTTTCTTTAATTTCTTCTTAATTTTTTGTTCCTCAGGCACAGTTTCGTTTGGGTTCGTCACCAGTGCTACAATGAATCATGTAGGCTTGTAGGTTATAAAATATGTAGGTTTATTAGGTTCAGATCAGGTTACAGGTAAATCAGGTAAAGCCCCACCAGGAGCAGCATCCTGCTGCTCTGCTCTTCTACTTCTAACTGTGAACTCATCGAAGCACAAACACTCAACATTCAAACCATCCAATGACCTCACTCACTGGCTGAGCAGCAGGGACTCTGGGGAGGATGCAAAATAACTGGGTCACTGTAGCCGGCCCACATTCCATCACAACTGGCTGAACTTTTGCCTTTGTCCTGGTCCGGCACAACCAGATATCCACAGTAAGCGCTTTGTGCTTTTTGATGCAATGTTTCCAAAATCCTTTACAACTTAATATCTGTATTTCACCTGATTTTTGTCATTTTGGTCTTGTATTATTTATTAGAAGCAACTCTACGGTTCTTAATTTGGTTTGGACCGCTTATGTGGTGTGTTTTCATTGTGTTACTGTTTGAAGTGTTGCACATATACTTTACAATTTGCCTCTGAGCTAAGCCAGACTGCTCTGTCCCAAGCTACCCGAGGGTTTAGCACAGGATAATTCAGGGCTTGCTTGTGTCTTCACCCTGGGAAGAATTGTGGTTGCTGTTTGAGAAGGGTCTTACCCCCCCAACCAGTCACCTAATTTCTTACAGTACGAACTGGATTATTTGTTGAAAGAGATGAGAAACCACTTCAAGTAATAATCACAATCCCGGTCAGGCTGGACTACAAAAAAATTAAATCACTGACTAAACCTGTGCTTTACCCTGTGGTAGCTTGGCACACAAGCAGTCAGGCTTAACTTAGAGGGAATGTGTATAGCACAAGTGCATTACTCAAATGGTAAAGAAGAGAAAACACAACACCAGAACAATCCCACACCCATTTAGAAAATTAAACTAAATTCTAACAAAAGGTGCACCAAAACAACAAAAATCTAAATCATTAGAACTGGAGATATGGGTTTTTAAAGTTTTAGGTAAAATGAGCGCCAAAAGGCATGTAGCACTAACTGAGATCTGGTTGTTCCGGATCAGGACAAAGTCAAAAGTACCGACTGTGATGGAGCGTTGGCCTGATACAGGATCCTGGCAGTCCCTCCGGGAGTTTATCTTCAGACACTGGTGCAGGGTAAGCACTGCGTTGCTTTGGGGAGTTCTGCATTTCTCCACGTTGGATCTAGTGAAACGATCATCTTCGCTGCAAGGCTCTGCATCAGATCTGGTGAAGGTCTCAGTAAGAAGTGGTGGGACTTTACAGAGCTTTGCATCTGATCGATTAACACTTCGGTGAGGAGCAGTGCAGCTTCACAGCACTTTGCACAGAAGTCAATGAAGCCTCTAGTGAGGAATGGCATAGCTCTGTGATGCTTTGTGTTGCTTCGTGCCAGGTACAGTGAAAACTTCAGTTAGGCTGGGGAGTAGTACACTCGGATTACAGTCAAGGATTTTTAGGACAGCGCTTTGAGATCAGGACTCACTTGCACAGAGGCCAGCAGAGAGAATCAGATCAGCTCCAGTTAAGGTCTTCTCAGATGGAAAGGAGAGGCCTCTGGAAGCTGGTTGTGTCCCTGCAGCTCGAGGTGACCCAACTGACCCTTGAAGTTATTTCTGGGGTCCTGGGATTAGAGCAAGCAAGTCCAATCTTCTTTCTTCAGGTCTGAATCTTCCCAGGTCTAAGAGTGTTCTAATGTGAGGTTCTGGGGTTGTCTATTTTATGCCTAATACCAGCATCTGGGGGAGGGACACCCCCTTTGTCTATCTCTAAACTGGTTCTGGTCAGTTCTTCCTTTTCCTCTAGCTTATCTAGTGAAACAAAGGGCTGGAAGGTCCAGGTGTGAGCTGCATCTGCCAGTGATAGGGTAGGCATCTTCAGAAGTCAGGAAAGGCTGGGTACCTCCCCCAGGCTACTCTTTTAAGTGTAATCAGTTCAGGAGCCCAGCTCCTCCCCAGCCCTCCAGTCAGGAAGACCCTCACATCTCCACACGCAGGCCGTTTTGTCCACGGTTTGGAAGGAATACACCGCACGCCACAGGAAGGCCATTAACAGCCAGGTGACCCTGGATGCTTGCAGAAAGGCACATTTGGCTTACACAAGAAAATGCCAACTGTGTCAAAGCAAGTGTATGCCCAGATGTGGGTCCCATGCTCACTGGGCCACTGAAACCAAGCTACACCAGACTGAAGAGCCCCAGTCAGGGCTGAACTAGTCTTAGGCTGCTTGTGTTCCAGTTCATGGAGGATCTTGTCTGGCAGTATGGGCTGGACTGTTCCTATTGAAGCAGGATGAAGACTGATTTGCATATGGCTGGTCCGAAACCAAGGTGGCACAGTGGGTGAAAGGATGAAGGGTTGTCAACTGCTCTACACCATCATTGAGCATGAGAAGGGCATCCAAGCGTGCAAACATTTCCTGAGGGATCGATCCCTCAGATACCTTGCACACACCAACATGATTTGAAATAGTCAGACACTGCCTAACTACATAATTCTGTTCAACGGTTCCCTGTACAAACATGTACTCTGTCTCGCGATGACACATGTTTTGCTAACCTCTTCCTTGAGTGGTGGGAAGAGGACCTCTTTAAAAACACTGAGGGAGGAGGAGCCTAGCGCGCAACCAAGATGGCCGCGTAGGTGCGAGGCTCCCGAGGACCTCCGCGACCTCCTGAATTAATCCTGGCTATATCCTGTCCTTGTTGAGGGGACTGTGGCTGTGAACCCGAGCTGAGGCGACACCCGTTTTCCGTTTTCGAATCGGACCCCGGATACCGGTGGGAGCACCGATCGAAGGTTGCGGCCTTCTCCGCGCCGGCCCCCCGGATTGGAGTAGTGGGGCGATCCGGGGACAAAGCGAACAACAGCGGCGGGCAGGGCTGGGCGACTCGCGTACCCCGCGCTTTCACTTTCGCTTTTGCGCCCCCCTTGCCCTCAAGCGAGGTAGGGTTGCGGAGCGGGGTGCGGTGGTGTGGCCTTGTCCAGGTGCCCGGCTGACCCGCCGGCTGTGAGTCATCCTGCGGTCCAGTGGTCGCCCTCCCCCCGGAACCCGTGAACTGGTTTAGCGGCCCTTTCGAGGAGATTGGCACGACGGTGGGAGAGCAGGCATGTCCACCAAACAAGATGGCGACCGGGCGAAGATGAAGACGACCCGCCGTGGCCCGGCGCATCAATCCAACAGTATGGACCGCTACACCCTCCAGAAGGGATCTCCGGAGGCATCGCGCACATCCCCGGCGGGCCCGACTGAGGCGTCTGCTCAGCCAGTGGATCTGACCCTCCGGGACGTCATGGGCGCCATCGCCGAGATGAAGGCCTCGGTGGACCAGCGCTTCGATACCCTAGCGCAAAAGATAGACTCGGTCCTTGTGGATGTGAGCCTTGTGAGGGCTGACTTGTCCAAAACAAACGACCGGGTCGATTCCCTGGCCCACACCACAACGAGCCTCACGACAGATGTGGTGGCCCTCCAAAAGGAGGTGCGCCGGCTTGGCCAGGCGAGCGCCCTGATGGACCGTCGATTGGAGGATTCTGAGGGTCGGGCCCGGAGGAATAACGTTCGCATTGTGGGGGTGCCGGAGGGACGAGAGGCGGAGGCGGCAGATCTTTTTGTGGAAGAATTGATCCTTACCCATCTCCAGCCCCGGGGGCTGAGTAAGCTTTTTGCGGTGGAACGTGCTCACCGGGTCCCTGGGGGCAGACCTAAGGCCGGTGCCCCGCCGCGGCCTCTCATTGCCCGGATTTTTAACTTTCGGGACAGAGACGCTATCCTGCAGACCTCCAGGCAGCAGGGACCGGTCAAGCTTGACAACATGGACGTGCATTTCTACCCTGACTTTACTCCGGCGGTCCAAAAGCAGAGACTGAGTTTTCTCGGAGTTAAACGTCGCCTACGGGACCTGAACCTTAAGTACTCAATGCTTTTTCCAGCTAAGCTAAGGGTGGAGGTGGATGGTCGCACGCACTTTTTTGACCGACCCGAGGCGGCTGGGGACTGGTTGGACACTCTGCCTGGGGATCGGGGCCGAGGGGGTGGGGGGGGTGCGGTTGGCGGGGAGGGCCCACCGGATCAGAACTGAGGGGTGAATAATAGGCCTTGCTCTGGACAACATTCCTTTACCATTTACTGATCGTGTATGTTCCCCTCCTATGGAGGTCGTACGGGGTCTATTGGGGGCTTCCCTCCTCCTCTGGGGGACTAGTTAGTTTTTCAGCTATGGGGCCACAGGCACACTGCACTTTGGGGGGGGCTGTCTGGGCTCATGCAGGGGTGCAGGGAGGGGGGAGTTCTGTTGGGATGGGGGGGTGGGGGGGGTGTGTTGTTTGTTTGCACAGCAAGGCAAACCCTTTACTGTATTGTTGCTCTCGAGATGCTCTGTGGGGGACGACTGATTGCTTCTAAGTATGATGGGGGGTAGGGATTTGACTGTGTTGTCATGGAATGTTAACGGCCTGGGGGACAGGATTAAGCGTGGTGTGGTCCTGCAGTACCTGAAACGTATTTCACCAGATGTTGTCTTCCTGCAGGAGACACACCTTATAGGTAACTCCTTTCATGCCATGAATCGGCGGGGCTATCGTTTGGTGGCCCACTCGGGCTTCACCTCGGGCTCGCGGGGGGTGGGTATCATGATCAAGAACTCGCTCCCGTTGGAGATTGATGAGGTGCGCCATGACGAGAGGGGACGATACACTGTCCTGGTGGGTAGAATGGAGGGTAGAGTGTTTGTTTTTATATCAGTGTACGTTCCGCCTGGGTTACAATCTACTACATTTGCGGACCTGGGGCGCCTTCTCCTAGACCTTCCGGGTGGTCTGCTGGTGGTTGGGGGGGACTTTAATGCGGTAGCTTCTGGGTCTATGGATCGTCATCCCCCTAGGGACCTCCCCCGGGCACAGGCGTGGCTGTCCGGCCTTTTAGATACATTGGGACTGGTGGATTGCTGGCGACTAAAGCATCCCGCGCAGCTGCAATACACCTTCCACTCGGGTGCCCATGGTAGCCTCTCGCGGCTTGATTACATCCTTGTTCCTGCGGCCTATGCCGGGAGGGTGGGAGAGGTGTGCCATCTGGCGCGGGGTATTTCAGATCACTCCCCATTACTGTTACATTTCGATGTCTTCCCGAGGGGGGAGGGCAGGGTGGCCCCAATCAATGCTTGGTACTTGCGCGATCCCACTATTCGTGCTGACTTGATCAAATCCCTGCAGCGATACTTTGATGAGAATGTGGGGTCTGTCCCTTCGGCCATCTCCCTGTGGGAGGCTTTTAAGGTAGTTCTCAGAGGGGAGGCCCTCTCCTTCATCTCCCATGCCCGGAGGCGCGAGCGGGAGGAAGTAACCCGGGTGGAGGCCGAAATTGCGGAACTAGAGGGTGACCTGGGGAGCGGGGTGACGGATGCCAAATTGCATGTTCTACACCTCAAGCAGGCGGCCTATAGGGCCCTCGTCACGGAGGCGGCCAGGGGCCTCAGTAGAGAGCAACAGGGGCGATTGTATGATGTGGGTGATAAGGCTGGTAAATTGATTGCGTGGTTGGACAAGAAGGAGAGAGCGAGTCGTGTGGTTCCTTTGATCGAGGGGATGGATGGTGTGCGTGTCACCGAGCCGGAAGCCATTGTCTCCTGCTTCGCGGATTATTTCCGCGAGGTGTACTCCCCGGTTTCTCCTTGCTCGGAGGAAGATTCCCATGCCCTGCTTCGGGACATCGCGCTGCCCTCCCTTTCGGTGGAGGACAGGGATTCGTTGGACGCTCCTCCCACCTCGGATGAAATTGCCCTTGCTATTCGCTCGGTCGCATCCGGCAAGGCCATGGGCCCCAATGGTATCCCCATCGAGCTGTACAAGCTGCGTCCGGATGTACTGGCGCCCCACCTGCGCGCGATGTTCGTGGCGGCCCACTCGCAGGGTTCCCTCCCGCCGGACCAGCGTCTGGCCACAATCGTGGTGATCCACAAGGAGGGGAGACCCCGTGAGCGGGTCACATCCTATAGGCCTATCTCGCTCTTGAACGCGGAGCCCAAAATCCTCGCCAAGGTGTTGGCCAACCGGCTGGTCGGCGTGGTGGGCGATTTGGTCCACCAAGACCAATCTGGCTTTATACCCCATCGCAACACGGCTCTTAATCTGCGACGCTTGCACGGGGTGCTCGCGCGTGTCCCGTTTGTGCGGGAGCCGGCCATCTTGGCGTCCTTAGACGCCACCATGGCGTTTGACACGCTTGAGTGGCCATACATCTGGGCGATGCTGGCGAAATTTGGATTTGGACCGGGATTCATTAGCTGGGTCAAATTGTTGTATTCGGGCCCATTGGCGCAGGTGGTGGTGAATGGGCGAGTCTCGGCCCCATTCGCGCTGGGACGGGGCACGCGTCAGGGTTGCCCCTTGTCGCCGCTCCTGTTTGCACTGGCCTTGGAGCCCTTGGCGGAGTGGCTGCGGTGGCACCCTTCTATCCGTGGTCTCCGCTGGACCCCCGAGCATGAGGACCGCGTGTCCCTCTACGCCGATGATATCCTTTTGTATCTCGCCTCCCCGCGTAAATCGTTGATTGTCCTGGTTGATGTTTTGCGCTCCTTCGGTCGGAACTCAGGCCTTGTCATCAACTGGGCGAAATCCTGCGTATATGTGCTTTCCGGGGAGGCTCCGGCCCTACCACGGGACTGCCCGATCCAGATCGCCTCCCAGGGGTTCCGGTACCTGGGTATATATATTGCTCTGGACCCGGAGGCCCGCTACGAGCGGAACTTGCTGCCCCCCCTCCAGCGCTTGAAGGAGGACGTGGCGCGTTGGCGGCGTCTTCCGCTTTCGCCGCTTGGCCGAGCGGCCTTGTTTAAGATGATGTCTTTGCCGCGCTTTCTGTACGCGCTCCAGAACACGATGGACTTGGTTCCGGCGCGCTACTTCCGTGAGGTGGAGAGCCTGCAGCGGCGCCTGTTCTGGGACGGGAGGCCGCGTATTGCTCTGGCCAAATTGACGCTCCCGTGGTACGATGGGGGGGTTGCCCTCCCGGATATTAAACGGTATTACTGGGCCTCCCAGCTAGCTGCAATTAATCATGGCCTCTACGGGCCCGCCTTGAACCCGGCATTTGAAATGGACAAGATGCTCCTGCCCGGTGGCGATTACAATCGAGCGCTCTACTCTGGCGCGCCCGACTCCCGTCTGACGGGGCCGACGCGTGTCATGGTGCGTGTATGGCACGCGGCTAATGCAGCTATGGGGTGGAAGGACCGTTTGACCCGGGCGTCACCGCTATATGCGTCTGAGAGGTTGGGCTCCCTGTGGACATCGAAGGGCTTCGAGAAGTGGGACACGATCGGAATCAGCACAGTGGGAGATCTCTGGACGAGGGGGGGATTCAAAACTTTTGAGACGCTGCAGACGGAGTTTCAGCTGCAAGGCAGTGAGTACTTTCGGTACTTACAAGTCCGCCACGCGCTGGGCTCCGTCTTCCCGGATGTCGCGTCCATTCCGGAGTCTTCCCCCCTGGAGGACAGAGTGCTGGATGGCCATGTTCCAGACAGCACGATCTCCCTTATATATAAAAAACTGATCAACGACAGATCGTGCCTGCTGACTAGTCTCCGCGAGGCCTGGGTTGCCGACGGGCTGGAACTAGACGACGAGGACTGGATCTCCGCGGTGGCCTCTCCGAAGGAGGTGGCCATCCCGGCTCGCCTTCGCTTCGTCCAGCTTAAGATCCTCCACCGGGTTTACGTGACGGGGCCAAGGCTTCTACGTATGGGCTTTGCTGGGGATGGATTGTGTAAGCGTGGCTGTGGTGCTTTGGCAACTTTCATGCATATTCTGTGGGAGTGCCCAAAGGTGGAGCGATTCTGGCGTGGTGTGCATGAGGTCCTGCGTGTGGTTACGCATGTCGCGCTGTTGCCTGAAGCGAGGAGATGCTTGCTGAATGTGTGGGAACCAAATGACTATTCGGTCCCGCAGACGCGGTGGGTGACTCTGGGATACATGATAGCTAAGCGGGACATTGCTCAATTGTGGGGATCCCAGAGGCCCCCGGCGGTGTTGGCCTGGAAAGAACACATGGATTGGTGTATGTTTCGTGAAAAGGTGGTGTATGTGGCGAGGGGTAAGCCTGGGGCGTGGGTGAAAATCTGGGGCCCCTGGAACGCCTATCGCGGGGGTATTTGTGAGCCGCCACTGCTACCGGCTGCCTCACCAGCTCCGTCCCCCTAGCCGACCCCCTCCCCCAGCCGTGGGCATGTGGGCCCCCAGTCCCGGATCTGCTCCCATTCCCCCTCTTCAGAGTTAGGCTGCGGGTTGGGATCCCCCACTTAAGGAGCACGTGCCGACTTCTTGGATTGCGGGTTGCCTTGCGGGTGTGGTTTTTGGTGTTGTCCTGTTTTGATAAAAGGGAACCGTACTGTGGGCTTGGAGCTATGTGGCCTGCGCTATTGCTATCTCCTGATTTACCAATCCGAACCGCCAAGAGACTCTTACTGTATGTATGTCATATGCTTCTGCCACTCTAGCGGCCGGCCAGATGGTTGTAGGCCCATACTTGTAACTATTTTAAAATGCAATAAACGGTTTCAAAAAAAAAAAAAAAAAAAAAAAAAAAAAAAAACACTGAGGGGTGCATGGCCAACTGCCGAAGGAAATGGCCGCACGGTAGCTTTGCTCCGTCGCGCCACTCCTTCATCTATCCTGAATATAGCTGATTGCCCTGTACGGAAAAGGCCGCTGCAGTGCTCATCTGGCCCCCAAGACGTGCCGACCTGCACAGCCGAACATCGTCCTGATCGGAGGCGCCAGTGCGGAGATCGCCGGTGGGACCAACGTCATGCGGCCTGTGGCCGTAGAGAGAGCTGTCCCGGCCCTCGGCCGCGCCCTACTACTCCACGCCGGGGCGTGCTTCTGGGCCTGCCGCCTGGACCGGGGAACCGCGCTGCATCTGAGGATCGGGTGTGGCAGAGCTGGTGAGTCCCGCCGCTGGCCCGACGACGCATTGCCTGTGTGGGCGCGGGCACCTGGGGCAGGCGGCAAATTGCAAGGGCAGTGGCGGACACAGCCTGGGGCCCACGGAGGCTCTTTGACTTGGCCTGAGGAGTCCTGCTGAATTGGTGGGATACCTTCCCTTGGCCCTCTACCCCTTCTACCGGGCCCAGTTAGTTGTGTATAGCACTAAGGCCGGTGACAGTGCCTGGGCCTGCAATATTGACTTGTGAACACGGCGGCTGATTCAGCGCTTATGACGCCACGCTGATACTGGCCTGTGTCGCCATGTGGGGCCCGATTCGATTACAGGGCTGCCGTTGGTTGGATGTAACAATCTGTTGTCTCAATGTGGGGGGGCGCCGGTGAGTTATAATACACTGGCTCCCACTGGCGGTGGGGGACAGAACCACGCTGTTCACGGACATAGCCTCTACGCAGTTTCAACGTTGGTGAAGGAGACGCCTAGTAACTGCAAAGTGGGGGAGACACCATTGTGCGTCCTATCGAACTTAGGCCGGAGTCCCATCCATAGCCCAGTCGTGAGGCCCGAGACGAAAGCGGAGTTGTATGGTCCACGGCCGGCAACGCTTCAGTGACTTCGGAACCGGGGGGTACACCCCAGCGGAGACCATCTCACTGGGGGGGTTGCGCCACCTGGCAAAACCCGACAGGCCGGTGGGGGATCCAATCCTCGCGCCTGCGGCGGTGAGTAGCCGGTAAGGCCAGTCCTTCCACTATCCCGCACCACCTCACGGCTTTGATATGGCTAGCGGCCCCAGCGGACGGACGTCGATTCAATCCAAACTGGAGAAATACGAGTGGCAGAAGGCTCAAGATCAGCCACAAACCAACCCCAAACCCCGTGGAGATCACTCGGAACAATCCAAACTGGAGAAATATGCGTGGCAGAAGGCTCAAGATCAGCCACAAACCAACCCCAAAACCCGTGGAGATCAACCGGAAACCATGTTGCAGGATGTCTTAACTGCTAGAACGACTGTACGCACCTCCCTGGAAGGCAGAATAGACATGGTGGCCTCTGAGGTCGCCCTGATCAGAGCTGACATGCGGAAAATGGCCGACCGCATCACCGAAGTTGAAACTACGACTCAAGACCT
This sequence comes from Triturus cristatus, assembly GCF_964204655.1. Lineage (NCBI taxonomy): Eukaryota > Metazoa > Chordata > Amphibia > Caudata > Salamandridae > Triturus > Triturus cristatus. The sequence goes on along the minus strand of NC_140580.1, from coordinate 467,559,479 downwards.
AAAAACCAACTCAGACCTCCTAAAGCGCCAGGTGTCCGACATTCAGACTGCCCAGACGGGGCTTGACCGGCAACTGGATGACCATGAAGGCCGAATTCGCCAAAACAACGTTCACATTGTGGGATTGCCAGAACGTGCCGAGGGGCAGGCAGCAGACATCTTCGTCGAGGAGTTGATAGTTAAGCACCTCCAGTCCAAGGGGTTATCTAACTACTTCTCCATTGATCGGGTGCACTGGGTGCTGGGCGGGAGGCCTAAGCCTGGTGCGCCGCATCGACCGTTGCTAGCCACCAGAGTCTTCCGAGACAGAGACATTATCCTGCAAACAGCTAGATCGGCCCCACCGCTTGTTGTGGACAACAGCAAAATCTCTTTCTTCTCAGACTTCACTCTACGTGTGCAGAAACAACGACGCAGCTTTCTAGAGGTGAAGCGTGCACTGCGCGATCATGATTGCAAGTACATCATGCTCTTCCCGACTAAGCTGTGGGTTGAATCTGAGGGGAAAGTATGGTTCTTTACTAGACCTGAGGACGCCTGGGACTGGCTTGTAGGCTAGCGAACAGTTGGCAAGCAACACCGCAACGCTGGTAGAGGTAATGGTAGTAGCAAGGGGTAGAGTCCAGGGCCTGGTTCGTCACTAACGGGAGAGAAGTCCAAGCACAATTTGTCTGATTAGACACTGGCTGATTGTTGTCGTAAGCTGTAGATTGGTGGGCTATTCCCGCAACCAGAATGTGATCTGATTTTAAGCTGCAATGATTACGTACAGCGTAGAGGTCATTCTTACTTCCAGAGCAGGGGGATCTCCAAAGGACTATATTAGTAGTTACTTGTAACATGTGTATGACTTATTTTGGGGATTAATGGTTAGTGGGCATTGCTTTTAAGCGCAGTCTGCCATTGGGAGTGGGGCTGGACCACGTTCCTCAGAGTTTCAAGGGTGGGTGATAGACACTCTGCAAAGTTGGGGAGGCCGGAGGTTCGATGCCAGTCGTTCAGGGAGGCAGGGTGGGGGGGTGTTGGGTGTGGGAGGGGGGTGTTGTTCCAGTTGTTTCGATTGTTCTATTATTGTGATGGTCACGATGCAATGTATAACTCAAACTATGGTGTACCCACAGCATTCAGCTGTTGAGCGCTGGCCTGATCGTATAGATTTGCTACAGAGGCAGGCAGGATCCCATTTCATACACATACCCTATGTCTGCTGGCAAGGTGAGTAGAACCCTTCGCATTCTTACCTGGAATGTCAACGGGTTGGGGGATAAGCTAAAGAGAGGCATTGTGCTCCAATACCTTAAGGTCGCAGACATCGTCCTGCTGCAGGAGACTCATCTCATTGGTAACACCTGCAAAGCTCTTGATCACTGGGGCTATAAATTGGTGGCTCATGCCGGCTTTACGTCTGGTTACAGAGGAACAGGCATCTTCATGCGCAAAAACTGTCCATTTATAATACACAGCACGTAGACTGATAATCTTGGTAGATATGCTGCCATAGCAGGGACTTGGGAGGGGACGCCCTTCAATGTTCTCACACTCTATGTTCCCCATGCACTGAAGACTTAAGCACTAGCCGACCTAGGTAAGTTTTTATTAGAGATCCCGACCAGCACACTGATACTGGGGGGTGACTTCAATCTTGCTGTAGACGGTATTGTGGACCGCCGCCCCCCCCCCCCCCCCCCCCCCGACCTGACCCGCAGGACTCTTCCCCACTGAGGGACTTTCTCCTGGCTTTTGGCCTGCTTGACCTTTGGCGACATTTCAATCCCACGGGGCAGAACTTTACCTTTCAATCAGGGGCACATGGCAGTCAATCCAGTATTGACTATGTATTTACACACAATAATGACCTCTCATACTTTACTGAAGCCAAACTATTAGCGCAAGGCATCTCGGACCACTCCCCGGTTCTCACCCAGGTTGCCATACCGAAGAGACAAAGCCGCTTATCTTTATCTATGACTCCGTGGATCTTGAAGATCCCACAGGTTAGAAAGGCCCTGGTGGAAGGGGTCGAGCACTAATTTGCCAAAAACACACATTCAGTCCGGTCCTCATGTACGTTGTGGGGAGCCTTTGGGGCATTAATTAAGGGCCAGGCCCTCTCATTGATAGTGGGGTATAAAAAAGGACAGACGGCCAGATTAGAAACTCTGGAGGGGGAAATCAGGGGATTAGAAGATGAAGTGGCAACGCAGGACGACGCACAGCTTGCCCACACCCTGAGTGTCAAAGGTCTAGACTATCGCCTACTGGTGGCAGATTCAGTCAAGGCTAAGCGTAAAGCAACCCAGCATAGGGTATACGAGTTGGGCCATGCCACTGGTAAAATGCCTGCATGGCTGGAACGGCGGGATATGGCTCAGCGATGGGTACCCCTCATCAAGACCGACGCTGGCGAATAGGTGACGGATCCAGTGCAAATAGCTGAGATCTTTGCCTCCTATTTTACCACTATATACTCCTCCCATACTCGCACTACCCCGCAGGACTCACAAGACCTCCTAGCCACGATCCCGGTAACGGTGCTCACTTCCGACGATCGGGATGCTTTAGAGAGTGATCTTACTGAGGAGGAACGAACGATGGCCATAGGGGGCATTAGGTCGGGGAAGGCTATGGGCCCTACAGGGCTTCCTATAGAGCTGTTTAAACTAGTGTCCTCCAAGATAACACCTGCCCTGCGAGCCATGCATTTAGAGAGCTATCAAGTTGAGTCTTTGCCCCCCGAACTGATGCTAGCTTCCATAGTTGTAATACACAAACCGGGTAAGGTGGCGACGTGTTGCGACTCTTATCATCCAATTTCATTGTCAGCCGAGGCCAAAATCCTGGCCAAGGTACTGGCCAATCGTCTTTTACCAATCATAACCCAACTTGTCCACCCTTACCAATCAGGCTTTATGCCTGGTTGAAACACGGATCTAAATCATCGCAGACTCCATGGGGTGATGGGGAGAACTCATACCATCTTAGAGGATGCTGCACTGCTATCGTTGTATGCTAAGATGGCACTCAACACCATCGAATGGCCTCACTTACTTGCACTTCTTGAACGCTTGGGGTTCGGGCCCCGTTTTATGACCGCTCAGCCCTCCACAGGGCTTGGTCGCCCCACTCACTGCTGCCGCTCCTGCCTGCCTTTGCCGCCTCCTGCCTGCAGATTCCTTCGCTCGCTGCCCGCTGCTCCTGGGAATTTCCCGCTGCTCCTGGGAATTTCCCGCTGCCCGCTGCTTCTTGGAATTTCCCGCCGCACCCTCCCTGCGGCCCCGCCCCCCTGTGATTCCATTCGCCGCCCCGCTCCCGCCACCCAGCTGCTCCTCCCTCCCGGCTCCTTACTTATGACGCCCCCAGAGCGACCGCGCAGCGGACGCGCACAGTGGGAGCGCCAATTGAGCGCCGAAGGTGCGCCAAAGGTAAGCCTGTCTGCGCCCGTCCGCGCCTGGACCGCGCCCAGCGCCAGACCCCCTGGTCCTCGCCCTCGCCAGCACACCCTGCACATCTATGACGCCAAAACCCTCCACGCACTCAACGCCGGCCGAAACACCGCCTGCTACCGAGCCACCCCGAGACGCACCCACGGACCCTTCACCTGCCTGACCTGCCGCTTCACCGGCCTCCGACCCAACACCGCACGTGCTAAACCGAGCCCCAGCAACAAACACCTGATGTGCATCCTGCTCAACACCCGCTCCATTCACAGGCATGCCGTCGAACTCTGGAACCTCCTCGACTCGACAGCACCAGACATCGCCTTCCTGACAGAAACCTGGATGAACGCCTCCTCAGCGCCCGACGTCGCCATCGCCGTCCCGGAAGGCTACAAAATCACCAGGAAGGACCGCGTCAACCGGACAGGAGGAGGCATCGCCATCATCCACAAGAACACCATCCGCATCACGACCAACTCCGATGACACCTTCACCTCCGCCGAACACCTCCACTTCCAGATACACACCGACCCCAAGACCACGCTCAGAGGCACCCTCGTCTACAGACCACCGGGACCACGCACACAGTTCAGCGAAGACATCACAGACTTCGTCAGCCCGCACGCCATCAATTCCACCGACTACATCCTCCTGGGGGACCTCAACTTCCACCTGGAGGACAACAAGGACCGCAACACCACTGCTCTGCTGGACAACCTGGCCAACCTCGGACTCAAGTAACTGGTAACCACCCCCACCCACTAAGCCGGCCACACGCTTGACCCAGTCTTCTCATCCAGCAAATATGTCACCTTCAGCCACTCCACCAATCTCCAGTGGACTGACCACAGCTGCGTCCACTTCCGCTTCAGTAAAACGACGACCCACCACCACCCTCAACAAGCCCCCCGCAGGAGCTGGAACAAGATCACCGGCGACCAGCTCACCACCTTCCTCAGCCAGAACCCCCCCACCAGCTCAACGGACCCCAACGAAGCCGCCAACAACCTCACACAGTGGATCACCAACTGCGCAGATGCCCTCGCACCACTGAAGAAGAACCCCCCAGCAGACGCGGCAGCAAGAAAGCCTCCTGGTTCACCGACGAGCTCATCACCTCCAAGAAGAACTGCCGCTCCCTGGAGAACACCTGGCGCACCAACCAGACCAAAGACAACATGACGGCCCTCAAACACGCCACCCGCAAACACCACCAACTGATCCGCGCCACAAAGAAGACAGCCTTCAAGGAACGACTGGACAACAACACCCACAACAGCAAGGAACTCTTCAGCATCGTCAAAGAGCTCTCCAACCCCGACGCCGGAAACAATGACATCACTCCCTCGCAAGACCTCTGCGACTCCCTCGCAACCTTCTTCCACGACAAGATCGCCAACATTCACAACAGCTTCGGCCCACCAACCACGAACCCCACCACCGAACCGATGCCCCCCACCGCCACCCTCCGCACCTGGACCCCAGTCAGCACCGAAGACACAACATGCACAATGAACACCATCCACTCCGGATCCCCTACGGACACCTGCCCACACCACATCTTCAACACGGCCGACCACATCATCGCACCCCACCTCCGCGACATCATCAACGTCTCCTTCAACACCGCCACCTTCCCGGAGTGCTGGAAACACGCCGAGATCAGTGCCCTGCTGAAGAAACCAACTGCAGACCCCTCCGACCTCAAGAACTACCGCCCCATCTCGCTCCTCCCGTTTCCCTCCAAAGTCATCGAGAAGACCATCAACAGACAGCTAGCCACCTTCCTCGAGACCAACGGATCCCTCGACCACTCGCAATCCGGCTTCCGAGCCAACCACAGCACGGAGACCGCCCTCATCGCAGCCACAGACGACATCAGATCCCTAATGGACAACGGGGAAACTGCGGCCCTCATCCTCCTGGACCTCTCCGCAGCATTCGACACTGTCTGCCACCGCACCCTGGTACATCGCCTGAACAACACCGGCATCCAGGAGAAGGCCCTGGAGTGGATCACCTCATTCCTTGCCGGAAGAACCCAGAGAGTCCGCCTCCCCCCGTTCCGGTCAGCGGCCACCGAAGTCATCTGCGGCGTTCCACAAGGGTCATCGCTCAGCCCCACCCTCTTCAACGTCTACATGAGCCCCCTCGCAACCATCGCACGTCAACACAACCTCAAGATCATCACCTACGCCGACGACACCCAGCTGATCCTCTCCCTCACCAGCGATCCGGACGCCGCCAGAGCCAGCCTACACGAAGGGATGAAAGACGTCGCCGAATGGATGAAGAACAGCCGCCTGAAACTGAACTCAGACAAGACGGAGGTCCTCATCCTGGGATCATCACCCTCCGCCTGGGACAACTCCTGGTGGCCCCCCGCCCTGGGAGCCACCCCCAAGCCAACGGACCACGCACGCAACCTAGGCTTCATCCTGGACTCCTCCCTCTCAATGACCAGACAAGTCAACGCCGTCTCGTCTTCATGCTTCAACACCCTGCGCATGCTTCGAAAGATCTTCCGGTGGATCCCCACCGAGACCAGGAAGACGGTCACCCAGGCCCTCGTCACCAGTCGGCTGGACTACGGGAATGCCCTCTACGCCGGCACCGCCGCCAAACTCCAGAAGAAACTCCAACGGATCCAGAACGCCTCAGCACGACTCATCCTGGACATCCCCCGACACAGCCACATCTCCGGACACCTGAGAGACCTGCACTGGCTCCCCGTCAACAAAAGAATCACGTTCCGACTCCTCACCCACGCACACAAGGCCCTCCACGACCTGGGCCCCAAGTTCCTCAACAGCCGCCTGACCTTCCACAAGCCCACCCGCCAGCTCCGCTCCGCCAGCCTCGCTCTCGCCACCGTCCCCCGCATCCGCAGAGCCACCGCCGGAGGAAGATCCTTCTCCTACCTGGCAGCCAAGACATGGAACTCCCTCCCCATCCACCTCCGGACAACGCAAGACCATCTCGCCTTCAGGAAGCAACTCAAGACCTGGCTGTTCGAGCAGTAGCGTTCCCCCCCCCCAGCGCCTTGAGACCCTCCGGGTGAGCAGTGCGCTATACAAATGCCTATGATTGATTGATTGATTGGTTTTATAAAGTGGGTTAAATTGCTATACACCGGTCCAACGGCACAAGTGGTAGTCAATCAGCATACCTCCCGTAGTTTCTGTCTGGGGAGGGGAACTAGGCAGGGTTGCCCCGTCGCCCCACATATTTGCACTGGTGCTGGAGCCGCTGGCGACCTGGGTTAGAGGTGACCTCATGATTAGAGGTTTGAAGTGGACAGACCAACACGAGGACAGGATTTCGCTATATGCAGACTACGTCCTGCTGTACGTGGCGGCTCCGTCGGCCTCGATCCATCAGATCTTGCATATCTTCGCGATCTTTAGCTCGCATTCTGGCTACACCAATAATTGGTCGGTTTGGTTTATGCTGAGGGGCCAAGTTCCCAGGCTGTATAACAACGCTAAAATCACGGTCGCCACTGAGGGTTTTCGCTACTTGGGAATCTATATTACCCCACACCTAGACCGATTTTATGTCGCCAATCTCCGACCTCCTTTGATCAGGTTCCAGAAAGACGTACAACACTGGAGAACCTTGCCTCTTACCCTGCTAGGTAGAGCAACGCTCTATAAGATCCTAGCTCTCCCACGTTTCCTCTACGCTCTGCAAAACACCCCTCATAGAGTCTCGGAAACCTACTTTGCCAGTGTGGAGTGTGAGGTCAGAACCCTTCTATGGGAAGGGAAAGGTCCACGTATAGCAGCACACAAACTGACCAGAGGATAGTATGATGGGGGGGATCGCGCTACCAGACCTGAAGCTATATTATTGCGCTCACCACCCTGTGGAAATCCGAACAACTCAGGATCTTGAGCAGGTGCCCTGGCTTTGAAAAATGGGACCTGATTGGTATTTCCTCAGTGGGGGGCCTATTGAAGAGACAGACGATGGTCTCATTCACGGACCTCCAACGGGACTATCAGTTGAAGGAGGCCGAGACGTTCCGATACCTCCAAATCCGCCATGCCCTAACCGCTGTTGTTACTAGTGGGAGACAATACCTGAAACCTCCTCACTGAAGGATAGGCTCCGGACGGATCCTCTTCCCCGTAAGGCGATCTCGCTCACCTACTGCAAACTGATCAACAACAACCCCGACCCCTTGGTACGTCTTAGACAACAATGGGAAACAGACCTGGGATACTTAGAGGACGATGACTGGCAGGAAGCCATCTCCTCCCCTAGGGAGGTGACCATCCCAATGCGTTTACGACTTGTACAACTGAAAACTTTACATAAAACATACCTGTCTGCGCACATATTAGTTAGGATGGGTAGTCGGACAGATCCGCGCAGTATCAGAGGATGTACGGCCGAAGGCACCTTCTTTCACGTAATTTGGGAGTGCCCAAAACTACAGCCTTTATGGGGGAAATTATCTCAACAATGGCCGGGATATGTGGGAAGTCCATCTCTCTATCCCCGAGACTGGGTCTGTTAAATGTATGGGAGGCCACGGACCTGACTCACACCGAGCGTTCATGGGTGTCGCTAGGGTGCGCACTTGCTAAACGAAACATCGCACAGGGATGGGGGTCTGGGGACCTCCCTAGGTATGCAAAGTGGGCCAGGGATATGGATCAGGCCATGGTTGCCGAAAAGGACATATTCAAACGCAGAGGATGTCCCGCGAAATGGGACCACAAGTGGGCTAAATGGAATAAATCCTGTGGGAATATATGCAACTCTCCCTCGATTGAACTGCAAGATAATGTTTTGAATGGTGTTTCTTTGCCTGTCTAATGTTCTATGCGCAAGTGAACTGACCTCTGAGCTGCTATATGTATCATGCCTCTCTTATGTCACTGCTGTATGGTTTTACGATATATTAATGTACCATCACAACTGTTCAATAAAAAGATTCATTAAAAAAAGAAAGCTGAGGGTTTAGTCAGTTATAGGCCCCCTGGAACAGTTAGTCCCGCCTTTCAACATGGATTCTTTGAAGTCCTGAGTAATTTGGCATTGTCCCACTCTAGACTGCTCATCGTAGGGGATTTTAACCTATGGCCAAATGGGATATTAGACTCGGGATATTACAATATTATTCAATCCTGTGAAATTCTCAACCTACAACAGTGGGTTATGGGACCTACCCACAGGGGGGGGTCACACTTTGGACCTAGTGTTCTCTAATGAACAGCTAATGGGACCTATTGAGGCCCTACCAGTATGGTGGTCAGACCATCATCTGATTATTTTTGTTGGACCTGTCAGCCCTAGGGTGGTCTACCCTTCCATTTTTGTATCGTGCCTCATTTTTTCCACCCTCATTTTTATGTTGGACTAGGTCTCCGGGCGCCTTTTCATTGCCAATCAGTGTTAAGGTGCAGGTGCTCCCTTCTCCCAAGATGGCTGCCACAGGCCCCTGCTACTGCAGAGTGGTCTTTCATAGTAGCACCCTAGCTGCCAGGAGCTGGCTGGAACCCCACAACAATGTTGCGACTCCAGCCTGCCTTTTTGTCCCATAGGTAGAGTGGGGAAGCTCCTGGAATGTGCTGGAACCTTCTAGAAGGGAGGTGTGGTTTTTCTTTTGCCGCCTTGGCTAGAGGTCACCTGACCTAGGGCTACTTAAGCGAGGGAGGGAAACTTTTGTGGTGAGTTGGCCATTGGGGTGAAGCAGAGCTGGAAGAATCCACCAGGAGTGTAGGCGGTAGGGCCTAGCCAGGGACTTATGCCTCTTAGAGTGACAGGATTTAGGTGCCGCCTCTTAAGTGAGTGAGGGACACTGAAACCCACTGATCTTGCCCAGCAGTAGGAGGACCCAGAGAATCTCTGCCCAGCCTGACTAGGAAGGATCTAGTCGCCCTCTCCATTCCTAACCCCCTGTAACAGAACACCTTAAGGGCGCCAGATACATCTGCGCCAACAAGACTTCATCTGACATCTGAGAACAGAAACTTATATGCAAGAGCTGAGACTGCGTGTCCAGATTGAGCATTGAATCTTATATGCAAGAGCTGAGACTGCGTGTCCAGATTGAACTGTAAACCTTTTATGCAAGAGCTGAGACTGCGTATCCAGACGGAACTTTAACCTTACATGCAAGCGCTGAGACTGCGTGTCCAGCCTGACCCTCCAAACTCTATGCAAAGCAGATTGCCGAACCCCCGGGGATCAACCAGGCATTAGCGCTGTGACCCCTGCGCTCCCTGCCCTGGTCTGGGACCCCCGGCAGCGTGCTCCGCTGAGCACAACATCCCCATCCTTAATTTGAGCCCCCCCCCCTGCGACGACGAAGCCAGCGCACTCACCGCCGCGGCCTGGAGGCCAGGAGAAGTGCCCTGCCGTGTCACCAGGCCCAGGAGAAGCCCGGGGCCCCGTCGCTGCCATCGCAGCTGTGTGAGGAGGTGTGCAAGGCCGGGGCCGAGTTCCCCCATCATCGTGGGAGCGGACGCCTGCCGACGCCGAGACTGAGGTAAGCCCGGAGGCCGAGATCACCCCCAGTGCACCCCCTGCTGGTTGGGAGCCACACCGCACTCTTGGCCCGGGTTCCCCCTCCGTGGGTGTCCTCCCCTGTCTTCGCGACGGAGAGACCCCGCCGAGGGATCCTTTCCGTGTGCCCCTTCGAGCGGTACTGAGCGCGGTGCCCTACGAACTGCACCGGAGCCTAGAGACTCGCTCCTCGAGTCCCGTTGCGCTCCCCGCTGGTAGCTCCATTCTGAAGTACTGACTATCATTGATTACGAGTGGCGCTTTGTTTCATATCCTCCGCTTCAAAGTACTGGGATTACGAGTAGCGCTTAGTGTTACATGCTCTGCTTGAAAGTATTCCCTGTCATTAATTACGAGTAGCGCTTCGTTTTACATGCTCTGCTTGAAAGTATTACCTGTCATTCATTACGAGTAGCGCTTCGTTTTACATGCTCTGCTTGAAAGTATTACCTGTCATTAATTACGAGTAGTGCTTCGTTTTACATGCTCTGCTTGAAAGTATTACATGTCATTGGTTACGAGTAGCGCTTATTTTACCTGCTCTGCTTGAAAGTATTACATGTCATTAATTACGAGTAGCGCTTTGTTTCAGGTGCTCTGCTTCAAAGTCTTTAGTGCCATTGAGTACGAGGAGCGCTTTGTTCTACAGGCTCCGTGTTGAAGTCTCCAATGTCACTCATTATGAGTATTGCTCTGGTATAGATGCCCCGTTCAGAGAAAGACCTTGCTTAACGCGCGCAGCGTTATAATCACCCGTGCCTAGCCATATTCATGAACTGCATGTCTAGAGTAGGAATTGCATTTACATCTCATGTATGGCCTGTGTATACTTATTGACTGTATTACATCTCATGTATGGCCTGTGTATACTGATTGACTGTATTACAACTCATGCATGGCACTGATATCTCCTGAACTGCATCCATCAAGCACTACTTGGATAAACTTAAAGTATTTGCATAATTTCAACTGTGTGGCGTCACTTATTGTGTGTGTCCCCCGTCCATGAGAAGTGCGTGGTGTATGGTTGCTTAACACACAGACCTTTGGTGGCCCGACCGCTCGTGTCACGTTACCGCCCCATAGGGCCTGGCGACCCCAGGTCCTACATTGTTGGCGAGCGGTGGGATCCTTAGGATCTGTGACCATACAGCACCCTTCCGTGAGGCGGAGGGCGCCACAATTAAACGCCTATTTGTTCCAGAGCTTGAAAACCAGTGATTGCTGCATTATTATTTCCACTGTCCAGGTTGAGAGTGCCAGAAGCCTGGTTAGCTGATAACTGTTGCCTACACCCTAGGAATTTTTCTCCTTAGTGTCTAGGTCCCCACCTGCCAGAATGGAATTCCGGTTAGCTGACCTCGAGGGGTACAATGTGAAGCAACTAAGGGAGTTCGGGCAGGGGATGGGGGTACCTGGGGTACGGAGGGCCAAAGGACCGGAACTCCGCACCGCCATTAGGGCATGGGTAGAAGCCCACCCAGAAGGGAAAGAGGATGAGGGACAGGAGGCGCCAGATGCACCTCAGGAGGAGAGCGCCCAGGAAGTACTAGACATCGTGAATGTAGATATGTCGGAAAATGTGCCCCCAGGGAGACGTTCTGGGGCCAGTAGTAGGACAGGGTCTAGAAGGAGCGCGTCTCCAGAGGAGTACGAGGACAGGAGGGAAGAGAGGCAGTTAAAGTGGGAGCTGGCCAAGTTAGAAAAAGAGAAAGAAATGGAAAGGGCCAGATTAGAACAGGAGAGAGAGAACAAGAAATTGGCAATGGAAGAGAAGAAGCTGGCGCACAAGCTTCAGCTAAAGGAGCTGGAGTTACGCGCCCTGCAATTGAACGCGTCCAATAGGGACAATGGTGGCAGCATACCTAAGGAACCTCAAGAATCAAAATTCTACCTACCTAAAGAGGTAATTGCCAATTACACAGTGGGGGGCGACATCATGAAATGGTTGGAGGCATACGAGGTAGCCTTGACGGCCCATGGGGTACCCGAGAGTAATTGGGGAGGTGGTTTATACCGGTATATACCTCCCAATGTTAGGGACACCCTTCTATATTTGGCCAAGGCGGATCAGGTAAGGTATGCCCCCATGAAAGAGGCCTTGTTAAAAAAGTTTGGTCTCAACCCCGAGAGGTACAGGCAAAAATTACGTGGCAGCCATAAGCTGTCCACACAGACATGGGTAGATTTTTATGATTATGCGAGGAAGGCACTAGATGGTTGGGTGCGTGGCAGCGAGGTGCAGGACTACCAAGGGTTGTACGATCTTTTTTTAAGGGAGCACCTCTTGGATAAGAGCTTTCCGGAGCTGCGCCAACATCTGGTGGACCGCAAGTTGATGGATCCCCGTGAGCTTGCGGAAGAGGCAGATATTTGGGTGAGCACCCGGGTGTCTCACAAGGGCCCGGGGGAGATGGCTCGAAAGGCGGACAGGGTTTCCCCCAGAAGAAAGAGGGGGGAGATAAAAAGGTGGAGTTCTCGAAAGGTCCCCAAAATAAGTTTGGGAAGGGAGTAGGAACCCCACCCCCGTCCAATTCCACAAGACCCACTTACCCTGACAGGAGTCAGCAGCCTAGGATTGTGCGGTGCTACGAGTGTGGGGAGATTGGACACTACAGGGGAGATCCCAAGTGTCGCAAGCGACCACCAGCCCCAACGGGCGGGAAAACTCCTGGGGTGAGTAGTATAGCGCTTGGGGTGGAGCTGCCCTTAGATAGGGAAGGGGAGTGGACAGGCCTGACGCTGGTTTCACTCGGGGATAGAGAGGTGGTCCCCGTAGTGTCCCTGCCCCCGAACACTGCTAAATATCAGCAGAGGGTGAGAATTAATGGGGAGGAGGTGGAAGCTCTGAGGGACACAGGGGCCAGCATGACCACTGTTGTGCGGCGGCTGGTGTCCCCAGACCAAGTAGTCCCCGAGGAGTTCCATCCGGCCGTATTGGCTGACGGCAGTATGAGTCACTATCCAGTGGCTCGTGTTCCATTTGAGTGGGGAGGAGTCAAAGGCCTACTGAGAGTTGCTGTGAGCCCTGCCTTGCCTGTGGGGTGTTTGCTAGGGAATGACCTGGAGCACACCAAGTGGCAAGATGTCGAGTTTCACGCTCACACCGAGATGCTGGGATTACCAGGGTAGACTTGCGTCAGCACGCGGTCCATGGCTGCCCGGCATGGAACTCACCCTGGGTTGGAGCCTGGAATCATGGCCCAACCCAAAGCCAAACGTGGAAAGGAGAAGGTGGTAGAGGACATGCCCCGTGAGATGGATGGGGAGGCCGCAGAGGTGCCCCCGGAGTCCGCGGAGGTAGATGTCATTCCTGTGGAGGACTTGCCGACCCTTGCTGACTGGCATGTGGAAGGAGGGCCTACCAGGGAAGAATTTTGTAAGGCACAAAGGGCGTGCCCCACTCTTGAAGGCATGCGCCGGCAGGCCGAAGCCCAAGTGGCCAGTCAGGAACTGGGAGGTTATCACATGTATTGGGAGGATGGTCTCCTATACAGTGAGCCCAGGGTGCCGGTACATGGATCTTCAAGGGCCATAGTGGTCCCCCAATGTTACCGGGCCTTTCTGCTGGAGTTAGCGCACAAGATACCCTTAGCCGGACACCTGGGTCAGGACAAAACCTTTGCACGGTTGGACCCCCATTTTTATTGGCCCAGGATGAGGATTGCATCAGACACCTTTTGCAAGACCTGCAAGTCTTGTCAGGCTAGTGGCAAGACGGGGACTAAGTTGAAGGTCCCGTTGGAACCGCTCCCCGTGGTCGGGACCCCTTTTGAGAGGGTCGGTATCGATATTGTTGGGCCATTGGACCCTCCGACCGCAGCGGGACACCGGTTCATCTTGGTTTTGGTGGACCACGCCACAAGGTACCCAGAGGCTATTCCTCTGAGGACCATCACTGCACCGGTGGTGGCGCGGGCACTGTTGGGGATTTTTACCCGAGTGGGATTCCCCAAGGTCGTGGTGTCGGACAGAGGCACCAATTTCATGTCGGCCTACATGCAGGCCATGTGGAAGGAGTGTGGGGTGACCTACCGGTTCTCCACTCCGTACCATCCCCACACTAACGGACTTGTAGAGCGCTTCAATAAGACATTGAAGGGGATGATCCGAAGCCTACCAGAGGGCTTGAGGCGTAAATGGGACGTCCTCCTCCCCTGCTTGTTATTCTCCTATCGGGAGGTACCGCAGAAGGGAGTCGGGTTCAGCCCGTTTGAATTGCTCTATGGCCATCCCGTTAGGGGTCCCCTCAGTTTAGTGAAAGAGGGGTGGGAGAAGACTTCACAGAAGCTTCCCTGTGACATTGTCAGCTACATGCTGGCGTTCCGCAGCCAGATGGCCAAGCTGTGGAAGGCAGCCACAGGAAACCTGGAGGCTAGCCAGACCATGATGAAGGAGTGGTATGACCGCAACGCTCGGACGGTCGAGTTAGACGTTGGACAGAAGGTGTGGGTTATGGAACCTGGAGAGCTTTGTGCCCTCCAGGACCGGTGGACTGGCCCATTCGACATTGTGGAGCGGCGAGGCCAGACCACGTACGTAGTCAATATGAAAACTCCCCGTCAGCCCCTAAGGGTGCTCCACGTCAACCGCCTGAAGCCGCACCATGAGCGATCAGAGCTTGCTCTCCTTATGGTGACGGATGGGAGCGAAGAGGAAGAGAGTGAGGCTCTTCCTGACCTTCTAGCGGTACAAGAGAAGGATGGTTCGGTGGAAGGTGTAGTCCTCTCCCCATCCTTGACCCCAGAGCAACAGAGGGACTGTCGCCATGTCCTGGGACAGTTCGCCTCGTTGTTCTCCCTCACGCCTGGAATCACTCATCTGTGTACCCATGATGTGGACACAGGGGACAGCCCCCCGGTGAAGAACAAGTCTTACCGGCTCTCTGACCGAGTGAAGGATAGCATCCAGCGTGAGGTGGCAAAGATGCTGGAGCTGGGGGTGATAGAACCTTCCAGCAGCCCGTGGGCTAGTCCAGTGGTGTTGGTGCCGAAAGCGGCCCCACCGGGTACGACACCGGAGCTTCGGTTCTGTGTGGACTACCGGGGGTTGAACTCTGTCACGGAGACAGATGCTCACCCCATCCCACGTGCAGACGAGCTGGTGGACCGGCTGGGAGCAGCCCGGTACCTCAGCACCATTGACCTGACATCCGGATATTGGCAGATTGCCATGGCCGATGGAGCACGGGAGAAGACAGCGTTCTCCACCCCCGAGGGCCACTACCAGTTTCGAGTGATGCCCTTTGGGCTCAAAAATGCTCCGGCCACATTCCAGCGGTTAGTTAACCAGGTACTATCTGGCCTGGAGTCCTTCTCAGCGGCCTCCCTGGATGACATAGCTGTCTTCAGTGGCACCTGGGAGGACCACCTGCAACACCTCCAGGAGGTATTGCAGGCGCTGCAACGCGCTGGCTTAACAATTAAAGCCAGCAAGTGCCAGATTGGACAGGGATCTGTCGTGTACCTGGGACACCTGGTGGGCGGAGGTAAGGTGCAACCCCTCCAGGCCAAAATAGAGACCATCTTGGCTTGGGAGCCCCCCAAGACCCAAACAGAGGTCCGAGCTTTCCTCGGCCTCACTGGGTATTACCGCCGGTTCGTCAAGGGATATGGCACCATCGTAGCCCCCTTGACGGAATTGACCTCAAAGAAGCAACCTCGCAAGGTCATTTGGACAGCTGCATGCCAAGCAGCCTATGACACGCTGAAACAGGCGATGTGTACCGCTCCAGTACTAGCAACACCAGATTTCAGCAAGGAATTTATTGTACAGACGGATGCCTCAGAGCACGGCATAGGTGCGGTGCTCTCACAACTCAATGCCGAGGGCCAAGATCAACCGGTGGCCTTCATATCCAGAAGACTCCTCCCTCGGGAACGGCGATGGAGCACCATTGAGAGAGAAGCCTTCGCGGTGGTCTGGGCACTGAAGAAGTTGAGGCCATACCTCTTTGGCACTCACTTCCTTATTCAGACCAACCACCGGCCCCTTCGCTGGCTCATGCAGATGAGAGGCGAAAACCCCAAGTTGTTGAGGTGGTCCATTTCCCTACAGGGGATGGATTTTCGGGTGGAACATCGGCCCGGAGTTGACCACGCCAATGCTGACGGTCTCTCCAGGTTTTTCCGCCTTAGTGATGAGAACTCCCTAGAGGTTGGGTAGCTCTCCCCTCTTTCGGCTGGGGGGACGCATGTTGGACCTGTCAGCCCTAGGGTGGTCTCCCCTTCCATTTTTGTATCGTGCCTCATTTTTTCCACCCTCATTTTCATGTTGGACTAGGTCTCCGGGCGCCTTTTCATTGGCAATCAGTGTTAAGGTGCAGGTGCTCCCTTCTCCCAAGATGGCTGCCACAGGCCCCTGCTACTGCAGAGTGGTCTTTCATAGTAGCACCCTAGCTGCCAGGAGCTGGCTGGAACCCCACAACAATGTTGCGACTCCAGCCCGCCTTTTTGTCCCATAGGTAGAGTGGGGAAGCAACTGGAATGTGCTGGAACCTTCTAGAAGGGAGGTGTGTTTTTTCTTTTGCCGCCTTGGCTAGAGGTCACCTGACCTAGGGCTACTTAAGCGAGGGAGGGAAACTTTTGTGGTGAGTTGGCCATTGGGGTGAAGCAGAGCTGGAAGAATCCACCAGGAGTGTAGGCGGTAGGGCCTAGCCAGGGACTTATGCCTCTGAGAGTGACAGGATTTAGGTGCTGCCTCTTAAGTGAGTGAGGGACCCTGTGAAACCCACTGATCTTGCCCAGCAGTAGGAGGACCCAGAGAATCTCTGCCCAGCCTGACTAGGAAGGATCTAGTTGCCCTCTCCACTCCTAACCCCCTGTAACAGAACACCTTAAGGGCGCGAGATACATCTGCGCCAACAAGACTTCATCTGACATCTGAGAACAGAAACTTATATGCAAGAGCTGAGACTGCGTGTCCAGATTGAGCTTTGAATCTTATATGCAAGAGCTGAGACTGCGTGTCCAGATTGAACTGTAAACCTTTTATGCAAGAGCTGGGACTGCGTGTCCAGACGGAACTTTAACCTTACATGCAAGCGCTGAGACTGCGTGTCCAGCCTGACCCTCCAAACTCTATGCAAAGCAGATTGCCGAACCCCCGGGGATCGACCAGGCATTAGCGCTGTGACCCCTGCGCTCCCTGCCCTGGTCTGGGACCCCCGGCAGCGTGCTCCGCTAAGCACAACATCCCCATCCTTAATTTGAGCCCCCCCCCCCTGCGACGACGAAGCCAGCGCACTCACCGCCGCGGCCTGGAGGACAGGAGAAGTGCCCTGCCGTGTCACGAAGCCCAGGAGAAGCCCGGGGCCCCGTCGCTGCCGTCGCAGCTGTGTGAGGAAGTGCGCAAGGCCGGGTCCGAGTTCCCCCATCATTGTGGGAGCGGACGCCTGCCGACGCCGAGACTGAGGTAAGCCCGGAGGCCGAGATCACCCCCAGTGCGCCCCCTGCTGGTTGGGAGCCACACCGCACTCTTGGCCCGGGTTCCCCCTCCGTGGGAGTCCTCCCCTGCCTTCGGGACGGAGAGACCCCGCCGAGGGATCCTTTCCGTGTGCCCCCTCGAGCGGTACTGAGCGCGGTGCCCTACGAACTGCACCGGAGCCTAGACACTCGCTCCTCGAGTTCCGTTGCGCTCCCCGCTGGAAGCTCCATTCTGAAGTACTGACTATCATTGATTACGAGTGGCGCTTTGTTTCATATGCTCAGCTTCAAAGTACTGGGATTACGAGTAGCGCTTAGTGTTACATGCTCTGCTTGAAAGTATTCCCTGTCATTAATTACGAGTAGCGCTTCGTTTTACATGCTCTGCTTGAAAGTATTACCTGTCATTCATTACGAGTAGCGCTTCGTTTTACATGCTCTGCTTGAAAGTATTACCTGTCATTAATTACGAGTAGCGCTTCGTTTTACATGCTCTGCTTGAAAGTATTACATGTCATTGGTTACGAGTAGCGCTTATTTTACCTGCTCTGCTTGAAAGTATTACATGTCATTAATTACGAGTAGCGCTTTGTTTCAGGTGCTCTGCTTCAAAGTTTTAGTGCCATTGAGTACGAGGAGCGCTTTGTTCTACAGGCTCCGTGTTGAAGTCTCCAATGTCACCCGTTACGAGTATTGCTCTGGTATAGATGCCCCGTTCAGAGAAAGACCTTGCTTAACGCGCGCAGCGCTATAATCACCCGTGCCTAGCCATATTCATGAACTGCATGTCTAGAGTAGGAACTGCATTTACATCTCATGTATGGCCTGTGTATACTGATTGACTGTATTACATCTCATGTATGGCCTGTGTATACTGATTGACTGTATTACAACTCATGCATGGCACTGATATCTCCTGAACTGCATCCATCAAGCTCTACTTGGATAAACTTGAAGTATTTGCATAATTTCAACTGTGAGAAGTGCGTGGTGTATGGTTGCTTAACACACAGAACTTTGGTGGCCCGACCGCTCGTGTCACGTTACCGCCCCATAGGGCCTGGCGACCCCAGGTCCTACAATTTTCCAGCTGTACAATCTGGGATTAAATAATTTAAACTATAAGACTGACCAAAAATTCCAAAGTAGAGACTGGAAGGCCTTTTAAAGAAAGCAAAGGTCCTCCCGGTGTTTGTATCCACTGAGATGTATGATATTGGCAAGACGGTGGAAGAGAATTATGCAAACTATTGCAATAATATTAGTACCAGGCTAGATCAAATCGCCCCATTAAAAGATCATAAAAAAACTTGGTAGACCGTCAGCCCCATGGTTTACTGAAAAACTCAGAACCTTGAAACTTGGTTGTAAGCAAGAAGAAAGGAAATGGCGCAGAGCCTACACTGAGAAGGATAACATCTCCTGGAAGGTAGCTATAGTGGAGTATAGGAAAGGAATTGTGATAGCTAAAACAGAGTTTTTCGCTAACTCTATCCTGAAGGCACAAAATAGCATTAAGGATGTTTTTAGGATTGTAGATTAATCCAGAGTGTGTAAAGGAAGAGATTGTGTCCAGTCAGGCACTGTGCGATAGACTGGCAATCTTCTTTGAGGACAAGATAAGTAATATTGTTAATGATCTTAACTCAGGTTTCATGCCTAAGGAATCGCACTCACTGAATCAAGTTGAGAGGGGGAAATTATACTCCCTGGATCATTTTCACACACTTTCTCTAGGGGATTTTGTAAAAATGGCCATGGGAGTATCCTCTGGATCTCCTTTGGATCCATTGCCGCATACAATCTGGAAGGGATTGGCTCCAGAGTTATTTCTGGCACTATGGCAAATTTGCAACCAATCCCTGATGAATGGCACTGTGCCGGCATGCTGGAAGCAGGCGTCAGTGACGCCCTTGCTGAAAAAGGCGACACTTGACCCAGCATGTATGAAGAACTATAGACCGATCTCCCTATTACCTTATCCAATAAAAATTCTGGAGCGAGTGGTTAGTAAAATACTCTCCCAGTTTCTAGAAAGTAACAACATTCTGGATAGGGTGCAATTTGGATTCCGACCTGGCCATGGAAAGAGACGGCTCTGGTGACCGTTATGGATGACCTGCGAATGCGTGCAGACAGGGGACAGTCAGCCATTTTGGTCCTTCTCGACCTGTCTGCCGCATTCGATACGGTAAACCATGGGATCCTTCTGTCCAGGCTTGAAGAGGTGGGAGTGACGGGCACTGCCCTTAAGTGGTTCCATTCTTACTTATCCAATAGACAACAAGCAATAGCCCTTCCTCCCTTTCGTTCTAAGTTTTCTAATATACTGCATGGTGTCCCACAGGGATCGGCAATAAGCCCTATCCTTTTTAATGTGTACATGAGTCCCCTACCTGCAATTATAAGATCTCATAATGTCAACCTAGTTAATTATGCAGACGACACCCAGCTTATCCTGTCTTTAGAAGGTGAGCAATCAGTTTCTCTAATAGATTTTCATTCTTGTCTGCAGAATATAGCGACCTGGCTTAGGGAGAACTCCCTTCAATTTAACTGCGAGAAGACAGAGATCTTATATTGCGCAACAGGAAGAATTCCCCCTTACTTCCATCTAACTTTTGGCCAACTGCTGCTAGCACCTCAACGGCTCCCAGTACCTCTGTGCGTAATCTGGGAGTCATGTTTGATAACAAATTGACGTTAGAGAAACACGTCAACAAGACAGTCGGGAGTTGTTTTAGCTTAATTAGGACCTTTCGAAAAATCTTTCTGATGTTTTCATTAGAGGCTAGGACATTGATAGTCCGGAGTACTATCCTCGGCAGGTTGGACTACTGCAATGCTCTGCTCCTGGATTCCCCATGGTATCTGATTGAGAGATTGCAAAGAATACAGACCATGGCCGCAAAGATGGCACTAGGACGATCACGTTGTTCCTATGCCTCTCTGGCACCCTCTGACTTACATTGGCTACCAGTCCTACAACGAATACAATTTAAGGCCTTGTGCATGTTGTTTAAGGCCCTACATGGACATGGACCTAAATCCCTGCAGGAAAAATTTAGTTGGTATGCCCCCCCTCGGTTGCTTCGTTCATCCTCATCAAACTGGTGAGGGTGCATAGAGTCAAGAAAGTTAAATCAGGATGCCGGGCCTTTTGCACAGCAGCTCCGCGGCTCTGGAATACACTCCCATTGGACATTCGACAGATAGATAATCTGCTACAGTTTAGAAAAAGGATAAAAACCTGGCTCTTTCTCCGGGTCTGCCTTCCAGCCCCCTGCTAATTCCACCTGGCAGGGACCTAGTTTGTTTTATACCCAGTTACCATCTTAACATAGTGCCAGGTTACCCACAGGGTGTCAGCTGTGCTTTATAAGCAATTATAATAATAATAATAATAATAATAAGGGTTTCCCTGAACTGGAGCAGGTCATACTATGGCTTAGAGTCATCTAAGACCTGTTCATCATATGGAGGGGTACTGAAGAAGAGGTTGTACGTTTTGTCAATAAACTCAATGGCAATCCCCACTGTCTCATCTTACTTACACCATCAGTAGAACTACAGAAGAATACCTTGATGTCAAGATAGAAATTGCAGACAATGCCATACATACTAGTCTTTTCTGCAAACCCACAGATGGCAACAGCCTCTTCCATGCACTCAGCAGCCATCCGGATATTCTGAAATGGAGTATTCCTTACGGTGATCTGTTGAGGGCCATATGCATCTGCAACACTGAGGAGGCATACCCTTAGCGGCGCAATCTACCATAGTCAACAGATTCAGAGAAAAGTGTTACCCTCTGTGGGTACTCAACAGAACAATTGACAAAGTCAATATTATTATCAGGGAACACACCCTTTTGGACAATACAAGAGATAGGGATATTGACCCACAGAGTGACTTCAGAGCGGTTATGATGTTCAACAACAAATCTAAAGACATGCGCAACATCTTGGCCAGAAACTGGTATATAGTCAAGAGTGATCCGATTATAGGACACTCAGTCCACGACAGGCACAGTATCCCCTAAAGAAAGGGAAGGAGTCTGAGAGACATCCTGTTCCACAGTGATATCACTATCACCAACCGGTCCAAGGAACACAACCTACAGGGCTTCCTCCCATGCAGGTACTGCAAAGCCTGTAAGAAGAGTACCCTGCAGAAAGAATATTCAACCCTCAGGCCAGGTTAGATCAGAAAAATCATGCTGTTTCTCACCTGCAGTTCCCCCTACATGATATATATTCTTGAATGCCCCAGCCATCTCAGGTATGTAGGCAGCACCACACACATGGTTGAGAAAAGATTGTTTAAACACATGAGAGCTATCACCAAGGGGGATCCCAACTACCCAGTAGCAAGAAATTTTCAGGAGAAACACTACTCTGACAGTTTTCTTCTCTCTTCCTCTGCCATCGAACAAATTCCCCATAATCCCAGGGTACGGGAAAGGACACTAAGACTAAGGAAAAAAGAATCCAGATCCATTCTGGATCTAAAGACCAAGAGCCTGGGGGGCTTAATTTAGACAAGGTACATCTGCATGAAGATTATCCCCCATGTCCTGTGTCTTGCAGTTTCTATTGTGAGGGGTTGTGTTATTTTATTTGGTCTTTCCATGCTGTTACCCAGCATTCCACTTTTTAATGGACTGTTGTTGTGTTTTGTTTTTTCAGGAGGAAAGGAAGAGGTTCTCAAATGTGACATGCAAAGGAACCTGGACGGGTTTCCCTACCCTTTTCTTCGTCTCAATGGGCGGGTAGATCACTTCACAGACACGGACACTTGTTTCTCTTAATGTCAATTCAGGTCCCCTTTCTCTTGTTGTCGGCACATTTCCATGAGGGCCTCATACTTTCTACCCCTTCCAAGAGGGTGCAATTGCCCACTTGGGCTTGATTGTGTTCTCTATAGATGCCGCCATCCTTTACCTCCGATTGTCACCCAAGACACGTTGCCCAAGATTTCATTCTCTTTCCTGCTCTTGGAACCTGTAGTCCACACTCCGCACCTGCGAGGGTTAGTGCACCATGGATGAACCTTCACTTTCCTATAGTCCAGATATGCAGTGGGATGCCTTAATTTTCCTCCTGATGCGAGTCCTGCCAACTCCCCACCTGGTGGAGGCGCATACCACATTTCCTCTATTGGAGCATGCCAGCAGCTTGTATCTTGCGCATGCACCACCGGTTTCCCACTTGGTCTTACAGCACTGTACGCTTGCCACACTTCAGCTCCTGCACATGCAGCAGATTTAGTACTTTGCATAATGTCCCCACTGGATAGTCGCATTTGTGCAAGTTCTCCCACTGAGTTTTTTCTTACAGGCACTTGCGTATAACCCTCGCACTCTTCCCCACTCCCAAGTATATTATATGCAACATTCCCCATACTGTATTCCTCATCGTGACAAAAAAGGCCAACATACATGTTCATCTGTGGTGGTCATTTGTTGGCCGCAGTTTATTAGGAATACAAGGAAACATGTATATACTTTTCATATTTTGCATGTTATGTCATAACAAACTTCCTTGGTATTGTCTCTTGGCCCCTCTGGGTCTTTTTCTTTGGTAGGTTGGGTTTGCGCTCTCTTTGCACGGGGAGGGAGTAGCTTCTGTTCCGAAGTTAGGCCACAACTCGCTACCTTGTCCGACTCTTGTTGTGCCCTGCCGTCCGGCGGGGGCTGGGCTGCGAGCGCCGTCTCCGTTTGCTACCCCCCCCCTTCTTTGGTAGGCCAACTCACCCAGCCGTAAGGCATCCCAGAGTGAGTGCTCCTACACCTGTCCTTAGCCAACTCACCCAGCCATGAGGCATTCCAAGGTGAGTGGACCTACTCTGGCACACCGCCATCCGGTGTGCCTCCATACCAACAGTTATCAGCATAGTTCTTCGCCACGCCGTCTGGGAGGCTTCCGTCTCCCCCAACTACGTCCTGCGCCTTCCTTATTTGCAACCTGCTAAGACCATGGCGCCCCAAAGGTTGCTCCAAAACACGCCCATGCCTTCCTCGGATAGGTGTACACCATCTTTGGCATAGAATTCCGGGCGACCCGTGTGGATGAGCCCGTGTCTGACTGTTTCCAGACCATTTGTTCTGCAAAATTTGCTCACCGTGAGGTTTAGTTTCTTATGCGAGTTCTCAACTGCTTTCTGAGATTCTGCCCCGCGCCATTCTCTTCTGCTGATCAACTCCGACCAGACAATGGCGGTGTTCCCGAAGGCCCTAGCTGCCTCAGTGAGTTCTTTCTGGATATTGTGGAGGAGTGCTCGTCTCCCGAGTATGGCCAAATCGTTACCCACCAGATGTATGATCAACACATCCGGATTCAACGCTGCTTCCGCCTGCAAGTCCCTGAGGGTTGCCGGCAGCTGTTCCCATCTCATTCCTGGTTGGCAAAACCATCGTATGCAGGTGCCCGCCGGCCGTCCCTTCATCGAGTGGCACCGTCAACACTACCAGGCTTCCATCCGTGTTATGAACGAGTGCCCCACCACCCACACCGGGCGTGGTCTACTCTCTGTCAAAGTAATGCAAAAAAACAGTCACTCCTCTGCTCGTCCTGGGGCAGGGCGCCCCCCCATTTTCCCCCTGGTGTGTCCTGTGGATCGTAGCAGTTGCGGCCTCATGTAAGTTTTGTAGTCCCGTGACCGCCATCTCCCCACTGCTTGTATTCCGGCCTCGCTCATCCCATGCTGTGCGGCGGTCATGGCTGCCCCTATCCGGAATGAATGGGACCCAAAGCCCTTTGGGGCAAGTTTTAAGACACGGAAGAGAGCAGCTGGGTTATAGGTGACTGCACTGCCTAGACATGTCACTCAGTAGTAGTAAGGGTATTGCCCACCTCAGATGGCCAGCTGCCAAAAGACCATAAATTAAATTCACATTCACAAGGGTATGAGAGGCAATACGTTATAAGTTTCACAGTGTACATACAAAGTATGATTAATTAGCGAGTCCACGCAGAAGCTTGTATTATTAGTCGGTCTTTAATCTTGAGATGCTCAGAGTTTGGTACAGCCAACGCGTTTCGCCCAAGCATGGGCTTCTTCAGGGCAAGGTATGAGAGCCAATAAAGCGCTTATGAGCATGTAAGGTGTAAATGTAGAAACTCGAATAGTCATGTAGACGAGGATCTCACAGGCTGTTTACTCTGATGATCCTGGGCGATTGAGGACACTAGGTAATGCCTCTAGTTGAACTAGTCCCTGGTAGGGTGATTTCTGTTACAGTGATGAAGGTCCTATGAAGGGAGCCTTTAGTGCCGGTGTGTCCGTCGGAGTAGATGAGCGCGAGGCGCATAATTGCTGTAAATTGGAACTTGCTCAGCTGCGTCCCGTCTTTGTGTTTGAACAGGGGGCCCCCGCCGGCTGGTCGCACCGCCATAAAAGTGAGCAGGCAGCATACCGCGCAGCAGCTCTGGTCCTCAATGCATTGTAGCCTTACCATTATCCCTTTGCCGGCTTGGTCTGTTTCTGACTGCCTAAATAGAATCTCTACTCCCTTTGCTCTGGGGATTACGTCGCTAGCTCGTAAACAGTGTTCTGCCGGGACCTCCCTTGAGGTTCCGACGCCGGTGCTGCTCCCCCGCTCCGTAAAGATAGCTTATATGCCCCCCCGATCACCATACGGCCCAGGTAGTCCCTTTCCCTATTGGGAGGTTCGTAACTCGCCTTGTCCCCTATTGGCTGGGGTGCCGGCGCCTCTTCGGCGGCCGCCGCGGGGGAGGGGGCCGGGTATTTTCCCTGTTTGTCATCGTCTTCTGCGCGCCAGCAACAGGCCCCAACTAGCTTTGACCGGGGGCACGGCACTAGTTATGGCGCCGGCTCTCCAGCCCCCTTCGGGGGCAGCCTCTGCAAATTCCTTCCCACTACTTACAGTGATTTGAACTGTACTCTGACTTTTTCTGTTACTACTTACAACATGCTTTACAGTTTGGTATGATAGTCACTTTGATTAATTGGACGTATAATCAGTTGTCGGTGGTCCACTATGGGCTTCATGTATGATTAGAGCACTGTGAGCATGTCTGTACATTGTTCTTGCACTTGCAGCAGACCCTGTACCGTGGACCCTGTTCCGATATGACAGCTGTTTCTGTATTACTTGCTCTTGATCTGTGTTTTTACTTTCGCACAATCGCAAGATGTACGTATAATTCTGACAGTGTTTTTTTTATTACACCATGACTTGGTCACTGTTACATTTGAAGACAAATGTGGGCATGTTCTTTGAGTTTCGATTGTTCATTGTGAGTCCGGTGTAACACGATCACAATTGTGGCAGTCCATAATGGCCGCCACAGTGCCGACCGTAATATATCACAGTGTCCATTTTTCACTTATATGACACTCTGTAAAAACACCAGCACTTCTTGTTGTACCTCATGTGATCAAGACCGTGATACAGTCAAAATCATTGAGTGAATGCTATAAACCTTCTTCTGCACAGCTGATCGTGTCCTGAATGTGCGTTTATCTTTGCTTGACTTTGTGATAAATAAAATTATCTAAATATTTTTTTCAAAAAATGTTTTTTATTCATTTACACAGTAGCTCGTTTGAGGCCACCGAGAGGCACTGCAGGAAATAGTTGCACTTTCTGTGTGGGTCTCCCAAAAGCTTTTGATAAATGAACTCAACATGTAAGACAGGTCCTGAAAAGTCAGTTCAAATAATCTAGGTAGTACATTTACTATCCTCCCTAGAAACGGTATTCTGTCATTTTACAGCTGAAGCGTAATTTTTCCCAACATCACTTGTCTGAGAAAGATGCGATATGCCTTAGTTGGAGCAGGAACTTGTTCCGATCCCAGTAAGATGTGGTCGCCAAAAGCTTGTTGTGAAGCCCTGTTCGAAATACAATTCTTCGCTTCTCACCACTGCTCCAATGCAAGTTCAAGAAGTCTCACAAAGAGAGATTTGCTAAAGAAAGGCACCAACAGCTTCTTTTTTTAATTAATTTTTTTATTTGTCATAACAGAAAATATTACATAGGTATGACGTTCAAGACGCCCGTCCCTCCCCCCACCCCCCAGTCTGTAAAACAGCGAGACAAATGGCATAAAAAAAAAAGAAAAAAAAAGGTAAACATAAGAGAATAGCACGGTAAGAATCAAAAGAGAAGAGAAAGGATAATGAAAGAAGGGCGGATACTGAGAAAAAAAGAAAAGAAAAAAAAACAAAGAAAAGAGAGTATAACAGAGTGAGGAGAATAAAACAGTCAAGGGAAAGAACACAGGTCGGGTTAACCCGACTGCTCTAACCAAGATGTAAACTTTCCCCACACATCCAAACCCTTCTTCCGATTTTTGCGCCCTTGCCTGGCGTATACTGCTTTTTCTAGATGGTAAGTGGCCGCTAGTCTGGCCAGCCACTGAGAGAAAGGTGGGGGATCAGCATCCAACCATGCTGAAGCTACACAGATCCTCCAGACTGCCATTGCAATGAATATTAAACCCCCAGTTTTGATCCTGGTGGTTTCAGACTGAGTCCCCAGCATGATGACAGTGGGGGTTAGCACAATAGTTTGAGTGGTGACTTCCCTTAAAAATTCTTCTATTTTGAGGAGGATTGGGGCGAGTTTAGGACAAATTGCAAAGATGTGAATTGAGTCGACCCCAAACTCAGAACACCGGGGACATAATGTCCCTTTGCCAACTCCCCATTTCGCGATTTTGCTAGGGGTAATGTAGAGAAAAAAAACAGTTTTAAAATGTTGTGCCTGTAATTTGGCCGACAGCAGAATATTTTGAGACAGTGCTAAGGAGTTGAAGAATGTACTGTGTGAGGATTCAAGTTTAGTATACCATTTATCGGCAATCTTTGGTAGGTCATCTGGAGTTTGTCTGATTAGTATTTTATACAAAAGACCTATCCGAGGGGCCGTGTTGTCACGTAGTTTGTTAAGAAGTTCCACTTCCGTGAACCCTGCACTACCCCCAACCTTTCCGGAAAGAAAATTAGATATGGATAGGTACTTAAAAACGTCTTGGTCTTTCAAACTATATTTAAATTGCAGGTTTGTGAATGGTTTAACTCCATCGCTAGTAATGAGATCCCCAAGTTTCGTAATACCTGCCCTGTGCCAATCTAAAAAATAAGACCTGCCAAAAATAGCGGGAAGATTGCGATTTGTCATAATGGGAGAGTAAAAGTTAAATCTTCCCAGTCCAAATATTCTGCGGATATTACGGAAAACCATATATGAGTTCATTAACGTTTTGAATCTCACACGTTTGTAGTATCCTAACGAAGTCTCTCGGAGGAGACAGCCCCAGTGGAAGTTGGAAAGGCGAGGATAGGCCAGATGTTAATAATAGGGGGGGTTCCCTCACCAGCTCAGAGCTGTATTGCATGACTGCGGCCCAATAATAAAGCATAATATTGGGGAAGGCCAACCCACCCCGCTCTCTGGGAAGAGATAGTTGCCTTAAAGCCCTCCTTGGTTGTGAGTAAGCCCAGATAAACTGCGTGAATATTTGCTGAAATTTTTGTAAATTAGCTTTGCTGAATTCCAGGGGTACAGTACGAAAGAAGTAAAGAAGTTTAGGAAAATATGTCATTTTAATAACATTGCATCTCCCAACAAGTGTCAGATGTAGATTGTCAATTTGTTTAAGTGCCTTCTTGGTTTCTACAGCCAGAGAAGCTAAGTTATCGGTTACAATTTTGTCGATATTAGCAGATATAAGAACCCCAAGGTATTTAGCTTTTGGCACTATCCTAGCATCGGTCCAGGTGATTTCCCTGTTTATGATTATCTGGGTTTTATTTTTATTCAGAGCATAGCCCGAGATTTTCCCAAATTTTTGTGCCTCTAGCTCTAGTGCAAGTATGGCGTTTTCGGGGTCAGGGGATGTTATAGCCAAGTCGTCCGCATAAGCCATGATTTTAATGTTAATGCCCTGGATGCTAATTGCTAGGATGGCGGGGTTCCTTTCAATTTGTTTGATGAATGGATCTAGGTAAAGAGCAAATAACAGAGGGGAGCAAGGACAACCCTGTCTGGTGCCCCGGGAGATGTTGAATTGGTCGGTAAATCTCCCATTAATGGAGACACAAGCCGTTGGTTTAGAATATAACGCCTGTACCGACTGCGTAAGTCTAGGCCCAAAGCCCATCCTGCCCATGACAGCCCACAAGAACCGCCAGGAGACCCGGTCAAAAGCTTTTTCAGCATCTAGTAAGGTTAGTGACATCGGGTCTCCTGCTACCTGCGCTGCGTCAAACAGGGTAATGGCCCGCCTGACGTGTTCCGTGGTGCCTTTTTTAGGGATGAAGCCATGTTGCCATTCTGAAACTAAGGACTCAACCACAGAGGAAATTCTGGATGCCAGTATTTTAGAAAAGACTTTGGAATCACTGTTGATGAGTGTGATGGGTCTATAGGAACTCATCTCTAGTGGAGCCTTATCCTTTTTGGGGAATATGGAAATTCTAGCATTGGACCAGGAAGGAGGGGGGGAAGCCCCCACTAAAGATAGATGTTACTACATCGGTGAAAATTGATTTAATTTGAGGGGCGAAGATCTTATAAAACTCTACAGGAATGCCATCCATTCCTGCAGCTTTCCCATCTGGTAAACTAGCTAGAGCCTCCATAACTTCGTCCCAGGTTGGAGTGAGTTCTAACAGCTCGCTGTTATCAGAGTTAAGCTGTCTAACATCTATTTCACTTAAGTAGCTAGCTATCTCGCTTTCGAGTGAGCTTGCCACGCTGCGGTTCTCCTCAGTATATAGCTCGGTGTAGAAATCTCGAAATCCCTTCTGAATTGCATCAGGATTATTAGTCACATTCCCTGAGGTTAATTTAATTGCATGTATTTCATTGCTTGTGGACTGTTGCCTGGTTTTGACAGCTAAATGATGCCCAATGCAGTCACTGCATTCGTAATTTTTTTCCCGCAAAGTTGCCCACTTAGCTGCCGTTTTTTCCGCAAATACTGCTCCAACTTTTGCTTTAGCAAGGACTACCTCCCTTTGGGCGTTTTCGGCATCCTGTCCAGACTTAACCACTAGGACCAGATTTGTTTCTTCTATCCTTAATTTTGTCCTGTAGGTCACTGATTAACAACTTCTCCTTCATGTTTTTCCTTGCTGAGAAGTTCAAGGTTTCACCCCTGATCCCAGCCTTTAGTGTGTCCCAGACAGTCATCGTGGAGGCAGTTCCGATATTAATTTCCAGAAATTCCTGAATCCAACCTTGCATATGTGTCCTGTAGTCTGTGTTTTGTAACAGGGCTCTCTCGAAGCTCCATCTAGGTGCCTCCTTCCAATTCCCTAATCCCTTAATGTTTACTATAAGAGGGTTGTGATCTGACAAAAAACGAGGTGCAGTGTCTATGGTACAATTGCTAAGCAGTGAAGACGAACCAAAAAAATAATCTAATCTAACAAAAGTATTATGTGGGGCTGAAAAAAAGGTGTAGCCAGGTTGCGTAGGGTTTAGGCTGGCCCAGATATCACTCAACCCATGGATCTGAGCTAAGTTAACTAGTGCTTGAAATACTCGGGGCTTTCTGCCTTTGTATCTTCATTTACTGTCAGTTTTCCAATCAGGGGGCAAATGTATGTTAAGGTCGCCGCATAGGATGATGGGAGTGGGCCAGTGGGCAAGTTCCCCTGAGACCATATTAATAATCCCTGGGTCATCTACATTACTACCATACAGTGAGCAGAGGGTAAACGGAGAGTTGGAGGAGAGGTGGCACTCAGCTATTACCCATCGGCCCAATGGATCTGATTTAACCTGAGGATTGCTAAGAGAGAGTCTTCTGTCTGCCAAGATTCCGACCCCTTTTGTCTTGGCACCCTGTGTGGTAGCCCCTACGACTTTAAACCCTAGCGTGTCTAATAGGTGTTTCTGTGAACACTCTATGTGGGTCTCCTGGAGGCAGGTAATGTTGCCCCCTAGAGAGTGCAACCCCTGAGCAACATTTTGCCTTTTAGAGATATCATTCAGTCCACAAATATTAACAGAGACAAATCTGAGTGAGTCTATCTTAGCCATCTAAAATATTGAAAAAATAAAAGAAGAGTTTTTACCTTGCTCAATGTCTTAACAAGTAAGTATGAAGATATGTGCGTGCCTAAGAGTACCTTTAATTCTTTTGTGCCAATTCTAGTGCCCGTCCCAACCCCCCCCACCCAGCCCTCCCCCCCCCCATCTTCAGAGCAATCAGGGATAACCTGAGTGATGATAGTCAGTCAAGAGCCCCAGCCGTCTACCACGCCTAAAAAAAGAACTAAGTTAAGCTTTCAATCGGCTAGTTGCCCCCTTATTTAGAGAGAAAACGGAAAAGACAATCGAGAAAAACAAAGGGTTGTCTACTATATCCGTTTTAGAGTTCAAAAAAGCCATAATCCAACCATTATCATGTCATTGCCCTTAGAGGTTTGCAAGTTGAAAAAGACTATAGGGCGTGAATAAGAACAGAGAGATGATTATTGAGGCAAAGAAAGAGAAAAGAAAGAGTGGACTTTTTAACCAAGGTTCTTTCTGGATTTCAGCTCATTTAAGTGTTCGCCAGCCTTTATTTCGGATAGGAAGACCTTAACGCCTCCGTTAAAGAATACTTTAAGTCTAGCAGGGTTCATTAAGTAAACTTCGGCCCCCAGCTGCTGGAACGGAGAGATCAGTTGTCTCAAACGCCATCTCCGCTCTACTGTCTGATGGCAAAAGTCAGGTTTGGCAAAGAATGTTATTCCATTGGCCCCTTTCTTAGAGTTAGGGCGAGCCTGATCATAAATTAGCTGTCTCAGAAGAAAGTTGCCAAAATAAACCAGGAATGCCCTTGGCTGTCCTCCGGTGGTATTCCCCCGATCATGTTGTCGTCTCTGGTTGAAGGGGAAGCGGTGCGAACTCTGCACCTCGTGATCCCAATCCCAGCCCTGTTGGTCAGAGAAAGAGTCCTGCAGGAGTTTCACGATGAAGCGTCTGGGATCGTCTCCTTCCTTCCCCTCCGGAATACCGAGCAAGCGAAGATTGTTCCTGCGTTGGCGGTTTTCCTGGTCCTCCATCTTAGACATTAGGTCTACCAGACAGGCAGTGTTGGATTCGCTCTGTTGCTTGGCTACCACGGATTCGGTTTCTAAGTGCTCGGTACGTGCTTCTATCATGGAGACGCGGTCGCTAATATCGGTGCAGGTTTTATTCAGTTTTCTTAAGCCTCCTTGAAGTTTCTTGGCGGCGCTTTTGGCTGCACGATTGTCGGCCCGAACCTCCTCCTGAAACTCTTTTATGGAAGCTAGGATAGATGGCTCAACCAGGTCAGAAGGCAGATTTTTTTGTAGACCCCCGTGTTGTATTGGGATCGTCCTCGTCCAGAAGATAAGACATATGAGAGTCTGAGTAGTCCCATTTCAACTGGCTGCGCCGCTTGTTCTTGCTTCTTGGTTTCTTTGGTCGCTGAACTGTGCCAGTGTCCTGATTTGAGGCCTCACTGTCTCTTTCACTTGTGTTGGACCCACCCTCGCCCGAGGAGCTGGGTGTGCTATCTGAGACAGAATAGAAATGCTCAGGCCCTGCTTCCGGGGTCCAGGGAGCTTGTGCGCCAAGGGGAACCTCTAGGCGTTGAATACAATTAGCAGTACCGAGTGACTGCGTTTCTGGCGCGGTGAAAGGAGAGCCAGGGATCGCAACATTGGAGCCATTGGAGCCATTGCCGAGTTCTTGCGCTGAAAAGGGCAGAATTAATAAAGTTTGTTCCATAGGTTGATGCGTAGTTGCCCCTTTAATATGAGGCGCACCGGGAAAAGTGTCTGAGGTTATAGCAGAGTCTAGACACCTCAGCGATGTGCCGTTGGAGCTAAGGCCAGCGTCGATGCTAGGTTTGTCCCTGGATCCGATTTCTATTGGTACAGTCTCCTGGTTGATCGCAGAGCAGTCCTCTTGCGGTGGACCGGGTACAAGAGCTGGTGCGACCAGCGTGGTTAGTGGGGCCGTGGGAGCACTCTCGGTTGGGGGCGCAAGAGCTTTGGGAATAACGCCTGATGATTGAGCTCTGGCTCCCTTAAAACATTTTGCTAGGGGGGGCTGCATGGGTGTTGAATCTTTTGTATCTTTTGAATCTTTAAGCGGCCCACCCCCCCTGCCTTATCCAGCAGTTTTTTGTTTCCACTAACCTCTTGCCGGGGTTTGACAGTCCCATCAGCTGATGCAGCATCCCTAGGCTCTTTGGGTTCTTGAATGGCAGCTGTCTTGGTTTTGCCTCCTTTCCTGGCCCCCCGCGCGCTCATGTCGGGGCTGCAAGGATTGCTGTTCGATGAGGCTGAAGGAGCGGTAAACAGCAATGTCCAGATCAAGGCCGCGGTACAGCACCGACCAGGTGGGGGCAGGGGATCCGTTGGATGGATAAAGAACTGAAAAGTAGCCTTAACTCTCGCCTCGGAGTCGGAGCCACATCAACGTAATGAGAGCCGAAATTCGTGTCTTCCCCGTGGCAGCCTCAACGTTCTCTGTGTTCTCAGCGCCGGCATCGGATTGCAGGGCGCAGGGCAGCTAGTCGAGCGCTCAAGCCGACTTCATCTTGCTCTCGGCACCAACAGCTTCTGTTGACTTTTCACCATGTGCTACCCTTTGAAACATATCCAGGATGGAGCATTTGCCAATTCACTGAGGGTTCCCACTCAGCTTAACTGGAACTTTTTGACCTGGTTGGACACAGCCTTCAGCTTCCCCCTGATGGGCTGATTTTCGCTCCATCTCGATGTCCATACGAAAAGATAATGCTTCTGACCGTCCTTAGAATCTAGCTCAATCTGTGCCCACTTACAAGTCTGCCAAACGTAAGTAAAGTCCAATTATGGGCTTTAGTTATGTTTGACATTTTTGCCTTTCCCGCTGAATTGTATGTAAACATGTGTTGCCATTGGTTTCTTTAAAGAAACAAAGAACTTAAATTATTTTACCTTAACAGCTGTCCTTCTCACTTCCTAATTTTTATGGTTACTGATTACTACAGTTGTACTCTTTAGATTAAACATTGGTTTGAACCTCAATATTCTTTTTATTTTAAATGTATTGTCACATAAACATTGAGCCCAGGCAAGCAATCAAATATTAAGCTGTAGGATACATTTAGGTGGGAGACTGAAAAGTCCTTCTGACAAGGTGCGTGGGAGTATAGCCATAGTGCACATTAAGATTTTATTTGCTGTACTGTAACAAGTGGTTTCCAAGTACAGAGGACTACATTTATAGTTACCTACCCTGTAGAGGGTGGTGCAGCGTTGACTTAAAGAAGCTATTTTTGTCATTTTCTTCTTTAAATAACTTTAGTTAATACCGCCATTCAAGAACATGGGCACTGACGTCGTTTTCTTTCGCTCAACACTGTGGATGTCTTTCTTCGACCCTAAATAGTGGAATAGCACTAGTAGGAAGAGTAGTTTGCCAGTAATCCGTAATGATCCCCCACTAAGCCAAGGTCATTCTGTGAACAAATGCAGGGATGGAGAAAGTAACTGTTCTTGTCCTTATCCTCTCCTTCACTGACTGGGTATTTTCCACCTCTTAGATACTGGGTTCTCACTCCATCTATCCTTGTTCTGTTTCCACTTCATTGACCCTCTTCCAAAGTTTAGTAATGAGGCGAAACAACCATCACAGGAGGCATGGAAAACTAGAGGCATGCAGGCGGTCTGGGCGCATGTTTGAACAAAACCCCTACTGAGACCACAATCTATCCACAGAGAAAATACTGTTTGACATGCTGAACAAAGTTTTTTTATAAAGGTGAATTTAATTTATGCGCTAGTTTTCAGGAAAATGGCCGGGCACAAGTTTCCCAGTTGAGGGAAGAAGGCATCCAATGCCCGTATCAGAAGTTTTGCGACAGGAGGAGTGGGCTCTGAAAAAGCACATCTGTGTCCTACCACTGGCACTGACTCACCACCAGGAGACTGAAGCAAAGGGAAAAGACTGCACCCAGCCTTCCCATTTGCGGGCAGATGCATGAGGGTGGTCTCTTATAGGCCTACTAAACTTGATTCCCTCCACCCCAACTGGCCAACTCCACCTGAGCACTAACCTTTGCTTTGAGTGTAACTCTCAGGGCCCGTCCAGAGGTGTTGACCGTCTCAAAATAACTCTATTTGGGTTTTTTTCCCCCAGCACAAATTCTTATTTGACACACTTTTTCAGTACAGAAGTAAGCAGCTCAGTATCTCTATTCACACCTGAGTGTGCACTCAGGCATCATTAGACTGACAATAGTGTTAGAAGATTCACAGAGACATGCAATCCCATCCCAGTCTTTCCAACATTATTGTAGTTCATGGTTACTGCCATGGATGAAAGGGGTGGATTGAGACACCTATTTATGTCAAGATGCCACAATAATAAAAGTGAGAAGTCAATAGGGAAAAGCCCAACCACAAGCTTTGTTTTTAAAGCCTTCAAAATGGGTTTCAAAGGTCAGTTTCCTTCACCAAAGACTCCACTAGTGCATTCCACTGTTTCACTATAGACAATGGTGTCATTCCACAAAGAAACCTTTTCTGAAATGGGATAGACATATTGGGGGGAAGGAACTGGCTTGAGACACCCAACAGTCTGGAGTTTTCAGAGGGTGTACCTGAAGAGCACATCCCATCAACAACGAGTATATGATCGACTACTGTCACGACCTTGAACTTTTACCTCACAATCAGTGCTGTCTGTGGTTTGGTCGCCAGTTCCAAGGAATAAAAGACTTTCAGTTTGGAAACGACCTGAACAGCATGAATCTGAGCCTTACATAAACTAGTAATGGCAAGGACAGGGCAGATGAGGTTCATGTAGCAAATGTAGTCCTGTCTGGGCATGTATGTGGACCGATTCAATGACAAGAATGGTTGATAATCGGGACTAAAAGGCCTCTTGCTGTTATATATAGCTTGGATTTGTGCTTTGATCATGACTTGTCCTCTAAGCAAGGGATGTGGCAATAAGGGTAGGCCATGTACATGGAAACACTGGGGTGACCAAAGCTCACATCAGCATTAACATTTAAGCCCTATTGATGGCCAGCAAACTCTGACACATCCAGATACTCACTAAAACAATCTGCTGTTCTTTTTTCCACCGCTTCTCCTTTTGTTTGCCTGTTTGGATGTAGCCAAATAATTGCTCCTTAACTAACCCAGTCAGCCACTGCATATTGATAGTAAAGAACCTATGAGAAAGAGGTAAGGCCTGAGGCAACCTGCAGGTGATAAGTGCAGAGATGGAAACATTTAAAACCTTACTCTTTTCGTCCTCACAGAATAGAATGAAATCATGTTTTTACTTTAGTTTACCTTCCACTAGTGGCTCTACGCTGCATATAAATAGGAAGTGATCAACTGTGGCAAAGGTAGCTAATATCCCCAAAATTAAGGACTGTCTGCCATCCTACATCCCGTGAGTAGGGGAGGAATCTTACTTCCTTATCTATGTCAAAGCCCAGGCATATGACTCTCCAACAGTCACATACTAAGGGATGGCCTTGTTGTTGTTTGCATAATGGAGCTTTCAAAGAGAGGCATCATTGTCACCCCTATAGGGGTCTCACCACCACCAAATGTAATGAAGAGAGTCCCAAGCCATTGCATGAAGGCATGGTGGACAGTCAAAGACCGGGATCCAAAAGGAAGGACAAACAGGCCATCTTAACCAAAAACGAGACAACCTTGTACCCATTAACCACCTCCCAGCCTTGTAACGGTGCTGTCAAGAGTCTAAGCACATGGTACACCTCTACTGCTTAGAGAAGCTCTTCGACTTCCCTCATTATTAAAAAAAAACTCACAACTTTTGCCAACTGGAAACGAGGGGTGCCCACTGCATTCACATAAAGGTAGCTAGATCCTTAAAAGTTTTGAAAAGGATTTTTGTTCAAAATGGTTTTTATATTCTAACAAGCATTTTACACCTCTTTTTAGGTCGAGCTACAACGCGCATGCACTGTTTGCAAGACCTGCTGTCATCAATAATCCGACCTTTTTCCCGCCTGCTACTTACCACTTACTTACCATTAGTTTACTCCACTGTCCTTCTTTGCTGCTTACCAACTGGTTGACTTTGCCGATATGTCACTTCCCATCAAGGCTGTGGCGCACCGGTAAAGTACAGTTTCCCAGCGCTTTGATTTTTAACCTGTTGTATGGAAGAACTATTTTATTTTTAAAATGTCGCCGCCTCTCGTCAGTGCTTGTTTTTGTAATTTAGCATTTTCTGCCCGCCGTCTCCACCGTTGGTCAGTGCTTTTTTGTATTTTATCCTCTCTCCATCGCTTTGTATTCCCTTCCACATCCTCCTTTTCTTTCTGGACTCGTATACTCTCTCCAGTTTTTATCGTGCTCTTGTCATCTCTTTTATTCCTTCCCTCTTCTTTCCTTCCTACTCCCCATTACCATCTGCACTTTCTTCTGGAATGATCCACAACACAAAAACGACTGGAACTCGCCAGCCTCGGAACAGCGCCTAGAAGCTAAGTCACTTGTCAAAATTGCGCTGTGCAAAACAAATGTCAAATATAAACTTTCACTATGTTGACAACATCATGTATGCTGCTAATAGTGAACTGTAGAGAGAGTGTATATTTTCGATTCCTTTTATTTCTAAACACCACCATCGATAAATAAATGATTGTGGTTTTAGAAATTAATTGAACTTACATTTTCTACGTGCCCAGCGCATCTGTACAACCTCCAGCCTCGGACCTTAACTCTGTATTTCAATTATTCTGAGATGAAAGGAGGTCAGCCTCTTTCATCAGATGCTGGAAGCTTCCTGTTTTCTTGGGGTGACTTCTGCTGCCGTGGTCAGCACGTGCCAGCTTTGTGAAGGTATGCTCTGTGTCAATCAACCCCTCTCACACGCCCTTCCAGCAGCTCTCTACCAGGAATTTCACCAAGAATAATACAGCCTCTTTACCAAAAATTCAATTGTGTACGTTCTGTTAAAGGAAACCTCAGTTTACAGAATGCCCTCTGAAATGTAAGAAAATGTATGGTTTAGGCAATAGCTTGGAATCTTAGCTTGGTGTCTCTTCTTATACAATCTAAAAATCCTACATGGATATGCATGACTTTATTGAAAGTAAGCTGCTTGCTATATCAGGTAATTTCTTCAAGCACAAATCAGCGGGCAATGCAGCTGATCCACAATGTTGTGTCAGCTTTGTATTATACTATTTCTGCACACAAGCATGCATGTCAATAGTACTTTAGCACAACAAATATTAATGCTCTATGGCCAAAAGTTTTTTTTTTTCCTTTTTTTTTTTCCTCATATACCAAGATGGGCATTCCTGATGGGAGGCCACAACCTCTCCCCACCAATCAACGTAACCCAGCCCTGATGTTGGAGACCGGTGTGGAGAGAGAGAAGCTCAGACCCTCAAGCAACCACTGTTTTTAATGTCCACTCCTTTTCACGCTACCAGATAACCCAGCGCTATTTTGGAGGGATCAAACCGACAGTGCCCAGGTGAAATCATTGGAATGTTCTTTATCTATTCCGCCATGCAACAAGGGCTGGCCACATTTTTCCATAGCTGTTTCCGTCACATGCCATATCGGATTCACTAGTATATATTATATATTTCAGGCACTCTGTAAAGATTGGAGCACTTATGTTTTTCCAGGCTCTACATATCTCTCGTCTTGCCAGAATAATCACATAAAAAATAAATCTGGATGTCGGATCATTAAGATGGTAGTCTGTGTGCAGTCCGAACATAATCATTTCTGGAGTGACTTCAATATGTTTATGTAATACCTCGACTAAAAAGTCTCGCACCGTGGCCCAATAGCTTACTATCTCAGGACAATCTATAAACATATGGCAATCGTCGGCTGCAGGCATTTTACATCTTGGGCAATGATGGCATAAGCCTGTTATCTTTGTTAGTTTTTTTGGGGATATATAGGCTCTGTATGCAGTATATAAGTGGTTTCTTTTAAGTGGAGCTAATTTAACCACCGCATGTAGCATGGTAAAAGAATCCCCCCGTAATTCCATGAGATTAGAATCTGAGTTTATAACATTGCCCCAAAGTTTATAAAGTTCGGATTCTGTTATAGCTTCCACCTCTAGGATGGCCCAGTACCAAAAAGATACCTCCTGCTTCCATCTACCACTCCTTGATACATAATCGAACTTAGGGTTCAGTGAATCAGATTACCAGGATTTAGTTGCCCACCATCCTGACAGCTGATAATATTTATACCTTGATAGAGTTCCGCCTGTCAGGCAGGATAAGGACTCCCAATTCAAAAGCTGCGAGTATTTCTGTAGATCCTGCCAGAAAAACAAGCCTGCCACTTTAAGAGGACGAGATAATTGATCATTCAGGCAGTCTGGTGTACCCGGGGAATCCCAAATCGGGGCCTGAGGTGCATAGTATGGGATTTTTAGAATCTTTCTAACGTACAGCCAGTTCCTAAGAGCAGTATCCAGAATCTTTAGTCTAACCCTCTTAAAAAAACGTGGATCGCCATACTTAAATAGAAAGTATTTTTGCCCCTGAGGTATACCATGTAATAGGGCTTGAAACAATAAACCCAGAGAGGAGGCATCTGTCTTTCCGGCTAACATTCTGAAGTTTTTAAAATGAAAGGAGTGACAGTAAACAAATAAGTCCGGTAGAGTCAACCCTCCCATACCAAGGCTTCTCCTTAATTTTTTCCAGGAGATCCTCGATGTCTTAGCATTCCAGATGAACGAGCCTATTTTCCCCTGTATTTTGGCGATTTCTGATGCTGAACATGTCAAAGGAATAGAGCCAAACAAAGAAGTTATCTTCGGCAGAATAATCATTTTAATTAGATTTACTCTGCCAAAAATACTCAAGGAGAGGCCAGACCATCGCTGCAATAGACCACAAACGTCCTTATAGACTCTCGTCAGATTTATTTTAGCTATTTCTGAGATATTTTGGGCCAGAATTATACCCAAATACCTCATGTGTGTCTTAGCTCCAACTGCCCCTCCTACCTGGTTCCAGTGCATAGTCTCAGTTTTTTCTTTATTTACCCTATACCCCGAGATTTCTCCGAACAGTTCTGCTTGCTCAAACAATCTTGGGATAGCCTCAGCTGGATTGGAGGTAAACATGAGAAGATCATCGGCGTATAAAGCAAATTTTAGTTCTAGGTCTGCAATTCTAAAAGGATGGATCACAGAATCAGCCCTGAGCTGACAGACAAAAGGTTCAATATAAAGGTTAAATAACAGAGGTGATAAGGGACACCCCTGTCTAGTCCCTCAAGAAATTATGAACCAGTCTGAGAGCACTCCGTTTACCAAAACTTTTGCTCGAGGGCTCTTATATAGGGACCGGACAGCTGAAACAAAGTTAGAGGGAAGTCCGAACCTAGACAGGGCCGACCATAAATAGGACCAGTTTACTTGATCAAAAGCCTTAGCAGCGTCGATGGCCGTAAGGGTCAGCGGGAGCTTCTTAGCCACTGCAACATCTACTGCTGCAATAGCTTGATAGGTTAACTCATTCAACTGTCTGTCAGGGATAAAGCCTCTCTGATCCCGATGCACATTGTGCGAGAGGAACATGGCGGCTGGCTAACACTTGTCGCGGGAGCTCGGGACCATCGGGAGAAGAAACCCATGGATGACTAACCGCAAGATGCCGTTTCCTTAGTTCAAAGGTGCGAGATACGATAATATGTCTTTTTCGTCTGTATTGCTAACACTAAACACCCCTGTTTGTTTGCTTTCGGCGGGTTCCTGAGAGGCAGGCAGTAGGACCCAGGAGACTCGGCTGTGGAAGGGGGCGGAAGTGTTTGCAGAGCCGAGCGTCAGACCTCTCAGTGCGAGGGAAGCCGGTGGCGGACGTCGAGCGGGTATGTGGCGACGGATCAGAGCAGCTGTTGCCAGGATTGATTTTCGGCCACTTCAAAGCAGTAGTGTTATACGGTCAGTGACGGGAGAGGTTGATGAGGGATGTGTGACCTGTGTGACCTGTGGGCCACCGAATTCTCTGTACCTGCAGTGTATCGCTGCAGTTAAAGGTTGGGAGAGCTACGGGGTTTCTGACTCTGGGACCCCTGTGGGATGCACTTTATCCATGTTGTCGACCCATGTAGGCATGGACACTCTGCCAGAGAAGGGATCAAATGCACCTGGCTGTGAAAGTTCGGCTTGTAGTAAGAGGGGCCAAAGACTGAAGGAGAACCAAGCAGGAGTTGCGGGAGAGGAGGAGGGAGCAAGAGGGGGGACACCAGAAAATTGGGCCGGCCCTTTGACTACCGAGGGGACAGGCGCGACTACCGAATTACCTGATAGATTGACTAAATCCATCTCAGTAGCCCAGAGAAACAGGTATCAGTTACGCTCACAGATAGAAAGTGAGCTGCAGTCTGCCTTTTCTGGTGAGGCCAACATAGTAACTCCGATTACACCAAGGCAGAGAAAAAAGAAGGAAAAGGGCAGCAAGACGGGAGAGAGAAAAAAACGCCAGGCTGCTGAAGGTCGTGCTCCCTTATTTAAGTCAACTCCCTCCTTAAAATCCTTTTTTAATATTATGGAGCAAGTAGCTACCTCCAAGAACAAAGTAACCCCGCCCGCTGCACTTTCCAAAAGTTTTTTTTTTAACAAAAGGTGATAGTGCTCCTTTGTTGAACTCGTACCTGATTACACTCACACACAATATTAGTGAATGACCGAAGATTGCGCAGTTTGTCAGCAATATGACAAAACGATCATGTAATTGGGAACATCCGTTCATTCGACCATACTTCAAATACAACTCTCTTATGCACATAATGTTAGCCAAATTTCTCAGTATTTTATAATGGCACATATGAGAACACTCCTCATGTGTCGCTTCATGGCGCATTATTTCCTCCAGGTTCTACCTCGGACCTGTCAAAATTCTTAAATCGTACCAATCAGTTTTTGTGGTAAAAATTAACACAGAATTCTGCCCACTTATTGACATTTGTATGTTGTGTTTACCATTCTTATGTTAATTTGTAGTGTGTTAATGGTAGCCAGTATGCTTGTGTGCTAAGGGGCCGTTTAAGGCTATGGTGTAGCAAGTAGTCTGTTTTTGCCCTCGTTAACACCATAGGCAGCTGGTTACGTGTTTTGTTCCCTGTACCCTAGTGACACTCGTCTCTACTGTACCTGTGATCTTGGCGCATTTATGTTTTTCCATTCAGCAAGTAACTGTTTTCTTGGAAAACTACCATTTATGTCCTCATTCACAAATTGTACCTATCAGATGTGCTTCTTAATTTTTTAATGGTTGACCTGCTACGTTGTGAGATGTAGTCCACCACCCACTCCACCACCAGTGGATTGTGTGCAGTGATCATCTGAGCCTAATTGTAGTTTCAGTTCACCACTTAATGTACTCCATTCTTGGTCAGCTATGTTTGGACAGCATAAGGTTTTTTTCAGGATTTTCTGAACGCTACATTTCCTGCAGCCTACTAATGACCTGCGCATGTTTTTGTTCCTTCATATTCGTTATTAATAATTCATGTGACTGCTTGCCTTATATTGAAATGTCAAGTTGTGAACTATTCGTGCAATAATTGGTCATCAATAAAAAAAAATTGTAGGTCTTGATCTCAAATTAATAAAAGGTGCTAGTTGCAAAACAGCAGGTAAAATCTGTGTTTTCCCTGCTTTAGACATGCCAAGAGGAGTTTTTTTCTTACAAAGTAAGGGGCCTTGTGACTCCTTCTTCAATCCTCAATGTATACCCTCTCAAAGGGTAGTTTCCTTTTTAGGTCAAGCCTGGGCTGCGAATAGCTGCTCTGCCAGGCATGCTATATTAGAGTATGGACTTGAAGATCCGCCCACTCTCCGCCCTTATTTGTCATTGGCATGTGTCATTGTCCTTTGTAAATGCTGCCTTCTGATTCGTTAATAGGCTTGTTAGTCCCTCATTAGTACCGCACTGTCTTCATTTGTAACCTTCCATGAGGACCGGCCCTTTTACTTCAGTTGTTACACAGTACATCTTATTTTGTTTGTAAACACTATTTTCTTTAATGCGTTTCTCCTACTGCAGGCAAAACATGCTGTCCTGCAACTTTCAGCACGCCATGCGCACTTTTACTTTCCAAGCAGCCTGGGACAATGGCAGCCGAGGTCTGCCATTTACAAGAGTTTGAGCTATTGGCATTGTAAATGACAATGCCTTTTATTTATCTGTTAATTATCAAAAAGAGATCATTAAAAAGCATTGTCATTTACAATGCCAATAGCTTAAACTCTCGCAAATGCGAGACCTATTGCATTGCAAATACTTAGTATATGTTTCAGTCTCACTTTAAATTCCCCCACCATCTGAATTCATCTCTAATTAACTGGGCTCTAACTTGCATGTCATGGGGTCCTTTCTCTCTAAGTTATTTGCTCTTTTGGTAGACACTTTCTTGCAACTGATGAAGGAGAGAAGCTCTGAAACATTCTCCAGGAAGGATTTAAACAAAGGTTTCAGCCAGGCACTCACAGAAATTCCACCTGCTATCCTAATAAAAAGCTTCCGAGGCATCCCCTAAACATCTATGCATAGAAACCTTCTTGACTAGTTTACAAAAAGGGTGAGCAGACAGGTAAAATGTTCAGAATACAACTTTAGGTTGGAACATGGAATTAGGGCTGATAATAAGGGCGATTCCATTTCTGAGATTTTCAGCCAAAGTGGGCGATGTCCTTCTCAGAAAGGCAGTCT
The DNA here is from genome assembly GCF_964204655.1 of Triturus cristatus. Taxonomy (NCBI): domain Eukaryota; kingdom Metazoa; phylum Chordata; class Amphibia; order Caudata; family Salamandridae; genus Triturus; species Triturus cristatus. The sequence continues at coordinate 467,516,414 of NC_140580.1, read as the reverse complement.
GAAATCACGTCATCCATAGTAAAGCACCTTTTGTTTGCATGATTCCAAAGCGAATTTACCCCAAATGTTGAAACCCCCTTTCACTAGTGCTCAGTGGTGGCTGCTTCTAATTACAAGTGGTGGGCCAACGCATGGGAGGAAATAGAATAAAAGTGCAGTTACCTGCCGAAGTTCTGGTCCGACTCGCAATGCCCGACACAGGCTCCCGGGCTCCAATCAAGACATTGCTCTCATGCTGGTAATTCTATTTACTTGCATGAGAGCAGCGCTGTGATTGGCCTGAGTGGGCTTATTTAATGCTTGCTCAGGCACAGGAAGCGTGTGCTTTTTCTCCACCCGGCTGCGCAACACAGCTTGGGTTGGAAAGTATAAGTGCGCATGTCGGTTTGGCAGTCCTAAGACGGCCGGCCAAACTGACATGCGCACTTACAGGGCCCCCAGCACTCCTCTCTCCTGCTGATGTAGTGATGCTCCCAGGATGGTCCCGCCCTAAGACTCGACTGGCTCTGGCTCCCTAAGAAAAATAAAATGATAATAAAATGGGTTTGATTATCACTTTATGTTTCATGTTTGCCTCTGCTGCCAGTCAGCAGTGGGGTGATGCTCCTCCGCCACAACAGAGGAGCCGCTCCTTCTAGTACTCTCATAGGTAGGAAGGAGGTGCAATGGAAAGTGTAAAGCTCCTCATGAAAGATCTCAGAGTACTTGGGTGTCCGTGGGCAGTTGCGTAGGAAGGGGGGGTGCGGTGGGTGCAGGCCGCCCCGGGTCTCATCACTGAGGGAGGTGTTTTAAACACATATTTTTGCCATTTTGCCTAGCTGGGGGTGACAAGAAATGTTCTGCACCCGGTACCACCTGACCTTGCTACGCCACTGTCCGTGGGTTAATTTCACTGCTGCTGTGGCGGTGGCTCACCTCACAGCATGTAGATCCCTGCCAAGCAGGTGGTAATCTCTAAACATGATGACAGCTATCCAACAGTGTGTTGAAGGTCATGACCTCCCTTGGACTCGGACCATCTGCCACGGTCAAAATAAGGCCCACTGTGCCTTGTTGTGCTCAAACGTCCTGAACTGCATCTGGGGGAATGCAGGTGTGTTAGACCTGTCAGCCCTTTGGGTGGTCCCTCCTCATCATTATTTATTTTGTCCCACTTTTGCCTCAAACCCTGTTTGAATTTTTCCTTTTTGGGAACCACCAGACTTTTTCGTGTTGCTGCAGATTCAGGGAGCCATTTTATCTACCCCTGAAACTTCTGTCTGAGGGCCTGGAGCACAAAATGGTGGCCACCTGTGACATCACCAGCATCCACTGGAACCTACCAGCACCTTCCAGAACATTCCAGAACCCTGTGACAGTTGGAGGCGGTTTAGAATGTTGTGAATCTAAGACAGAGAGTTGGCAGTTGGAGCTGGCAGTTGGCACCTGACCGGTGAAGAGAGAGCAGCAGAAACCTGAAGGAGGAAGGAGTGAGGCAGCAGGGGTGGAAACTTGTGCCTGGAGTGGGGTCCATAAACCCACCCTTGATACTAGTCCCTACTGACTGAGCCCGGCCTGGAGCCCTGTGTGGGAAGAAGTAAGAAAAACCATCTTAAGGACCTGGACAGCAGGAACAGGCCTTAGAAGTCAAGAAAGCAAGATCCTGACCTGGATACTGGTTTCCCTGGAGCCGGACGTCTAGTAGCCTGGAGACCTGGAGCCTGAGGTGGAGAAGCGGCGCTGACTGGAAAAGCAGACGTCGTGCCCAGAGCCGCCAGAGATCGTGAGAGGGCGCCGACGGAGGACGTGAGGAGTACCAGAGGTCGAGGAGGAAGTCACCCAAGGTCGAGTGAGCGGTTTCGACGGGGGAGTGAAGTCCGCCCTCCGGAGTCACCGGAGACCGAGGTGAAGTGTGCCGGAGGTCGGGAGTGGAGATCGCACTCCGGAGTCGCCGGAACCTGAGAGAATCGTGCCGGAGGTCGGGAGTGGAGGTCGCACTCCGGAGTCGCCGGAAACCTGAGGAGAGGAGCACCGGAGGTCGGGAGTGAGGATCGCACTCCGGAGTCGCCGGAAGTCGACATCGAGCCAAGGCCGGCCGACGTCATCGAAGCTGAGGTCGCCATCGGACCGGAGCCGCCCGAAGTCGACATCGAGTCAAGACTGCCCGACGCCATCGAATCGGAGGTCGAGATCGAGCCGAGGCCGCCGACATCGAACCGGAGCCGCCTACCGGCGTCGTCAGGAACTGACATTGTGCCGAGGCCGCCGACATCGAACCGGATCCGCCTCACGGCGTCGACACGACTCCAGCGGCGTCGGAACTTCAGAAAAAGGGCAGTAAGTGGAATAGAGGGCGCCAAAGGCCCTGTGGAATCTTAAGAGACTACTCTAGGGGTTAGAGAGGTGCTGGAACCAGCTGGACTGTGCCAGGGGTGAGCTGGGACTAATCTAGAGGGGTTGTGTGGAGTGAGAGAGCCAGGTCTCTGGTATTCCCCCCTTGATCTACCTCAGTTTAGGCCTCAGCCTTGTCCAAGCCAGGGAGTAGACACCCTCAAGCCTTCCACATCCCCACAAGCTGTGCCTGGGCCAAATCAGCCCTTAGGAATTCAAACGTGATCTGATTCTATGAGTGTCACTGTCAGCTTTTAATTATTTATTAGGGGCACTGTATTTATTGTATTTAACCTATTTATTGCTTCACTGTATTTATTGGTCCACAGTATTTATTGATGCACAATATTTATTGGTTTACAGTATTTATTGCCTCAGAATATTTAATTGCCTGTATGTATTGCACTTATATTTATGCCTTCCTTATTTATGATCACCCCTATTTATTGAATCATTAAGCCAGTATTTATTTGACCTGCACTATTTAAAAAGTTTGTATATTGTGATTGTTATTTATTTATCTAATCAGCAACTAAGAGAAAAAGAAGATAAAGAAAGATATTTTCATAATTTTTACGGTGTAGAGTCGTTTTTGGAACGGATGCACGCATGGTTATTGTATGGGTATGGCGTATGCTTAGCACGGTGCCTGTTTCCTGACCACTCGAGCCAAGCTACCACTGTATGTCCTGGAAATACTCCGTTACCCCCAACCCTTACCGGTGGGGGAGCGGAGGATTTCTAACAAGGTGCTTTTTTGAATCGCTTTATCTCTATTCAGCAGCACCAAACAGTGCCCTTTTATCTCTCCTATAGACCAAAAAGAGTGAATTGTGTTTTTCTTAACAGATATGAGGTAATGCAACAAAAACAGATTTTGTACAATGTTTCAATGACTGAAGGTCACAAAAAATTATTTGAATAATTGATTAGTAAGTACGTACTTTTAAAAAGTTATTCAGTATCACAATTTCGATTTTGGGCCCCTTTTATCATGCATTTTAACATTAAGGGCTAAGGCCAATTATCACTGATTGGGCAATAGAAATGTGAAAAAGACACTGATCTTTTTGCTCAAAGAATACAAACTGACTAATATTATTGCTTTGACAGTTTAGACGGGAGCACTAAAACATAAGAACAGACAAAATGAACTATTTAGCAAAAGAGACATTTGCACATTCTTTAATTATTAAATGTGAGACGATGCAATTTGTCATTCCTCTGTTCCGCATAAAAGGCTCTCATTCATTATTGCTGTCAAGTGCATATGAAGCTGTAACTTCTGAAAGAATCTCTGGCAGAATCCTCATCACTTCCGTCTGTCAGCAGGTACATTCGCTGTCATACACAAGAAAAGTTCCAAAATGGAATCTTCTTGCTACTAATATAAATTATGCTAACTCAATAACTATACAAAAGACATTCCTCACGCATCCGATTTTGCGTCGCTGGAAGAAGGCTTAAAAAAATACACACAAAAAATACAATTGTTCGAGATGCGAAGATCAGAAAAAAACGTGTATATTAGCCTGCAACTCAAAAATTTAGAAAAGCTAAAATATACGCTCTGTGGAATGGAGAGGTAAGTTCAGTCATCGCTGAGTGTACAGGCTGGGTGCACAGGCCGGGTAATAGACAAGCTGCAAACATACACCTGGACAAAAAGGATGCTAATTGCACATCCCAACTATAATGCACCTTCGGCTTAGACCCCTCCCGAATAGCAAGACTAATATTTAAAAGCTCTTAACACCTGCAGCAGACTTCATTATTTTTTTATTTGATGTTTCATTGACATTAGTGACACAGAACATGTTTGTTTCTATGAATGTAGAACCATGGGCCACATATACTAATATAATTGTCGCAAATAGCGCAAAAGAATACAAATTAATTTTGTACCTGAAGAGCCTGCTCTGCACACAGGACATACAAATCTGAGCTGAAGCTATCGGAAGAATCAATGGCAGATCTTTCTGTGCTGGCTTCTTTCATCAATTTGTAAGCCATTTTCAACGAATCATGTCCTATAAAAATAACAAGACCTTATTAAAACCAGAAAATTATTTTTATGGCAAGCTAAGGACACTATATCTGCAGGAAGACAAAGGATTTGAGGGACAAAGAAACAGAGCAGAATGGTACACAAAACGAATAAAAGAAAACCTCTTGACAGGTTGAGGTGCAAAAATGTGCCAAGATTGATTATGTCCTTGACGGACAATCAAGAAGTTAACTGTCAACCCATAAAAGTGTCTGTGTTTCAACCTTTGTAGTGTGGGTCATGTTCAAGGCTTACTTTGAGGAAGAGCATGGGTGGTGCGGATCGCCCATACATGAACGACTCAAATCAGCAATGCAGTTAAAGAAAGAATGAATTCAAGGTCCAATCAAACATGTTACTTGACTTTGGTTAAGTTCTGTTAGATTCTCCACTAACTGCAGATTCCTCACCTATTGAATTCACCCAAATGCCAGATTCAATTCAGAAATTGCTCCTCCGATAGTGCTTTTGGACTCTCTGTAGCTTCATTCCATCTCCAGCAAAGACAGTGCAGAGCCATATACGGGCATCACCCATTCAAGCTGACATCAGTTTCCAAAGCGGATCAACCAATAGTCCACGCAGCAGTACACAAACTTC